>NW_017100329.1:354049-355180 GCF_001263275.1 Habropoda laboriosa | reverse complement strand
TGCAACTTTATAAAAAATATTAATACTAATATTTATATTTAATGCATATAATTTCATCAATTTTCTCCACTTTTTACTTCGTGGAATTAACCAATTTTGCAAATTAGCGACTTATATGTATATCAGTAAAAATATACAGGGTGTTCGTGATATCAATTTCCGGCGTTTTTCGCTTAAATGGGTAGACTTGTGAGAAAAGTAGAAGAGGGCAAAGTTTCATTATCTTTTATACATAATATGATAGCCTGAATGAATTTTTCATATGCACCAACCCAACATACATCAGAATATTTCATGTTATCATTGAAGTACCATTAATTTCTCTATTCGTGTCTTCTACTTTATTTTTTATGGCTTAAAAGGTGAGTTTAACCGCGTTAATTTGTATTATAGTTAAACATTTGTCCGGTAAATATAGCAAATTCAAAATAGATATAATGTTCAAAATGTATGGCAAAGTTAAACAATCGAGTCTGAAAGATTAAAAATCAGGTCGATTGAAAAGGATTAAATTATTTTCACTAAATTACTCCAAACGAAGTTAGGTTAATCAACGTTGTATTTAATTTTCTAAAGTTTTTCATATTAAATTGTACGAAAATTCTGCTTGAACATGCGGACCATGTAAAGTGAAAGGGTTATGTAGATTAAAGGTCCATTAGTATTGCGGCAAAAGTTGGGAAGAGTGCATATAAGAATCCATCTCGCCATTATATTACATAGCTTACACATTTCATTCAGCGTGGGCTTATATACTATAACAAGTTTTATGAAGCGCGATAAGAAATAAGTTACGGCATGCAGCTTTCTAACTGAAACACGAAAATCATGATGTATTGCAAGCCGGGTTAACGATAAACATTATTTAAGATTCTGCGTGAGAAAGTACTAACTGATGTGCCCGCATGGTCTTAATAATTTAATATACCAGATGCTTGTTACTTATAACATTTGAAATATGCGAAAGCATGGACAATAACTTAATCAGATGGAAAAACGGGTGAGAAAGTAAATTGTGTAACTCGTTCTGCGAGTAATTTCAGGGATTATAATGAATAAAGAAAATAAGAAAAGTAAGAGTAATAAAGAAAACAAGAAAATGTTATTTAAAAAATAAAGAAAATCAGAAAA
>NW_017100329.1:352184-352948 GCF_001263275.1 Habropoda laboriosa | reverse complement strand
TATGAAATAAAGAAAGTAAGAAAAATCTTTGATTTCAAAAGGTTTAATAAATTTATAATTCGAAATTACTTTCTTTCATCCTATAATTCATGTTACGTGTTATAAAATCTAAACAGTTCAATAAATATTGAATTAACCATAAAAAAATAATTTAGATTATTAATACCTTGTAAAATACCTGGATATTGCTACTTCATTTTTTAATGTTCCAGAATGAACTGTCTTTAGTATTGCATAAAACGTTTATTCAAAGGTAGATTCAGCCTTGTAACGTCATTTTTTATCTCCTTACTGGGGCATAAAGTTACCTTTTTAACAGTACCCATCTCGAGCACTTAAAGGGTTCTCTACGAAAGCGAGGTTTTATTACCGTTGATATCGTTGATTATAATGTTTCTCGGTATGTACAGGTATAAAATGGTTTAGGTATAAAAGATTTCTCTGGAAATTTATAGGCAACCTTCTTTACGTCCACGGTGTACGTTTTATGAAGCTACAAATGTCTAATCGACACGTGTGTCTGCCTGAAACAGTCTTATTTCATCGATAATTTATTGTCCCCCATATCGACGTATGTACATACGTTTTCTGTGTACAACAATATTTTACTGTGCAACCAATTTCTGTGTATTTTTAGAAACAATAAGTTATATCAGGAAAAAATAATAAGTGTAACAAATAATACAATCAACTGGTACAGTTTATTTAAGAAAATATTCGACTGAAAATTTTATTAAATAACATCCAATTCTCTTGAAAGTAGT
>NW_017100329.1:347053-352128 GCF_001263275.1 Habropoda laboriosa | reverse complement strand
ACATGTGTTAACCCCTTCACTGCTGTTGGTGATTTTTGACAATTTTTTTCACCTTAATTTTTGTCCTTTTGCGGACTTCCACCTTCATTTAATGAAATGATCATTTTTAAATTCTCAAAAAATTTTAGAACGCCGAAACCAAAGATTTTGCGGCCACGATTGAACATCCACCTTCTACCACGTGCGTTGCATACTAAAATCTGGCGCAGAGAAAGGGTTAATATAAATTCCATTCAAAATAATAGATAACTACAACAATTAACTTAGATTTCTAATTAATTTAACAAGGATGCCTAATTCTACGCGAAACCATCGTTCCAGTTTACTAAACTTTCAGTCAAAAATGATAAGACGACATAAAGTATTACGGTAATTTAGGAAACGATATAAACACTTTACAATTTATCAAAAACCTACAACTTCAAGCACATTTGAATTCACTCTCTTCTGGTCCTCAAGTCGACTCACTGTAAATCTATTCGCGGTGCCAAGCAGTTTTCCTCGTCACATGTTCCTCATTCTGCGAAAACGAACCGGAGTTTCCGTACGGAGTGGCTAGCCTTGTTTAGTTGCGTACGGGAACTCCGCCCAGCCGTACCCTTGTCTCGGGTTAATCTATCTATTGTTTCCCCTCGGCACGACGTACTTCGCATTCTCGTTAGGTGCGCCTAGCTGTTCTGGTTCCCACCTGAGAGCGCCCAGGCAGACCCGTCTCTGCACGCTCCCGTTTATTTATCTATAGTGAGGCGAAGTGGAGTCGCCAGGACTTAGATATAATTACACCAACGATCCTTCACAAAGGAGTACCCGTACGCGACACCGTTTACGTTGCTTTTCCGTAGAACTGCTTAGATTCTTTGCGATGAATTCAGCGAAGTCGATGACCAGCTTGTTTCGACTATTGTATTGGGTTCAGTGATAAGTTCCTTTGGCTTTCGATAGTGTGATAGTTTTTAGTGTGCAACGAGAGTTGCATGGTAGAATGATGAGGGGTGCGAAAGAAGAGCGTTTGGGACTGAGTACTTGAGGATATCATGCGGACAAGGGTGTGCGGCTACTCGAGAATTTGGGGGGACGTGATTGAATATGTCCGAAAAATGTCTGTCCGGTCGCGCAGCCCACCGGCCAGTCACACATCATATAATAATAAACAGTCCTTTCCAACCGTCTTCCTAGCCCCTAACAAATTCCTTCCCTATCATAAAATAGTTCGAGTCGCTCCCTGGTCAGGTTTCCTATCCCTTTCCCCTTTCCGGGTTTTCCCTAAATTATTTAAACTTTTGCACACCACCCTCACCCTCACGTTCTCCTTCCACTAGTTTCCTAATGTCCAATCACACCTCCGCATTTTTCGAGACCTTCTTTTCCACCACCTTCAACGTCCAACCAATCCGAACACACACCAACCTAATATATACCCACGCACCACCACAAATAAAGCAGATTTCAAAAATATTCTGAAAACGTATTATTCACCATCACCACACCAACTACTAGAATTTCGCCCTTCCGGGATTAAAACATCGGGAGCGCAACGATACGAACTGAGAACGAAGCTAAACAGTCTCGTTCACGAGTAGAGTATCGTACAATGTCTGCGTAGAATGAGAGGAATATAGTAATAGGGAGAGACAGAGAATGTGCGAATGTAGGAATAAAAGAGCCTGGAAGATGTGTGCGCGGAGTTAGAGTGGAAAAGTTAGTGTAGTAGTCCAGTGTTGAAAAGTCAGTAGAGTAGGTCAGAGTGGAAAATTTAGTGCAGTTTATCAGTGTGGAAAAGTCAGTGTAGTAGGTCAGAGTGGAAAATCAGTGTAGCAGGTCAGTGTTTCGAGAGAATTATATTAGTCTAACCGTATACTTTTATTTTCTATTAAATATATTTTATTTTAAATTACACCTGCCCGGTCTCGATCACTGAAAGCACCAAACCCTACACATTATCGGTCGTAAGTTTAGAAATTTGTATTACAAGGTAGGCAACAATTTTCAGAATATTCTGCAGAATTTTTTAGTATGTAAATCTCGAAATACAAAATGAATCGCTGTAGGTCCCTGTAGCATTAATTCAAAATCGACGAAAGAATTTGTTGGTTTCGAAATGTTGGCTCGTAGTGTGTATTTTCTGAGAAACAGCAATATCGCTTGAATTTTTTAATAACGAAAACATCTCTGATTTATCGATGATATGGAACCTTTTGAAGAAAGAGGAGAGAGAATCCATTTTTCTCAAGAATATAATACCGCTTACATCTGAAATCATTGAAAAATGTAGATTATAAAAAGTGTTTGATATATTACATAGTGTAGGTATCGATTATCAAGTGTGCTGAAGAATGAGATACATACGCATATGAGTTGGCTGCGAACGTGTTGAATATTGATTTTTGAAAAAAAGAATCAGTCAGATATGTTAAAGACGTACAAGATAAAGGAAGCATTTTAATTAAGATTCTTCATTTATTTGCTACGCCCTGCAATTGGTATATACTCATTGATTACTGGTAACACATTAGTCCTGCTATTTTTTATTTCAAATTAACCTAACCTTGTAAAAGAATTGCTTAAGTTTAGGCTTCACCTTAATACTCCGTCAGCCCCTAAAATCATCCCCACCATACCCGTCTGTTCCATTTCGTTAACTAACAGCTGAATTCAAATTTCCGTCGACATTTACGATAAATAAGGCTCGAAATTCCGCTTCTAACGAGATTAGAGTAATTTCCCCGGGGAAGGGTCTTCGTGTCTATGGAGCTTGCTGTAAAAAATCGTGGCTGTCCGATCCACGTGAAAATACATGAAAACTTTCATTTATCCGCTGTTAAATTATTATTCCCCTCCGCTGTATCGGGCTTGAAAATAAAACGCGGCGTAACTAGCGTCTATTTACCTCGGATAAATATCGCAAGGAGGAGAACACGGTATCAAAGGGTTTAAGAATAAGTAGGAAATGGGGGATAGATACCCCTTCAGACGAAGGGGTTGCGCTGCAAGTGATTTCGACGAGGTTGGGGAACCAAAGGGGCAAAAGAAATGCAGAATGGATGAGTAGGTGCTCGAGAAGTCCGTCGGGTGAACGGATTCTTTGTGCCCGTCTCCTCTGCCACCGGCTGTGCTGACAGAAGGCTGCACAAGAATTAATCATTTCCCTTGAGAATTCGCGGCGTGGTGAACGGCGCACGCGCCTTAACGCGGTTAACGTCACCTTCTGAAAAATGGGAATACGTTCTCGAGCGTGTGCAACGACGGAAGAATTGGGTCATTAGAATTGCACGAATGGGAATATTCGCTTCGCGAACCGTGTAATTAATAATCTCTCTCGTCGCGTGCGTTCGGCTTGAATATGAACGATGTAATCCTTGGTCCTGTAGGCATATTTAAGAGGTCGAGCGGCCAACACGAGGCCGCAGGTAGGTTTACGCCGCTGGTGTAACGGGGAATCTTACCCGTAGACAAATAAAGGAAGAATCCGTTGCTCCTCTGATGACAGTTCTTTTGTTTTGTGAAATGAGCAGTTTTCCTGATGATATCCGAAACTACTTTACATACCAGGGGTGGCCATAGCGCGGCTCTCGCAGGCGAGTGGTGCGGCTCTTATGCAAATAAAATGTGATCGCTCCCACACGATTCGTGAAGCCGATTTTATAGCAAATAAATTCTTTATTCGCAAATAGATTTTTTGATAACAATTATATATAAACAAATTCTTAAAGGTTAGTTATGTGCAAGTCCAATGTCCGAATGTGCAAAGTTCAGTGTGATAGTTCGTCCAAGAGTCCAGAGTGTTTTTAAAAGAGTTCCCATTTTTAACTGTTCAGTCCTTTTTATACATTTTCGTCTGTCCAGAGGTGTGTCTTAGTGAACATTGGGAAAACGGTGGGAAAGGTGTTTTGTCCAATGGAGGAGGTTAGAAGTGTTCGGGGGGATCGTGGTCCTGTCGATCACGCCCTGTACTGGGGTTGGTATGTCAAGTGCAAGTAGCGGTACATCTGTACGTCAAGGATAAGGTAAAATTTTGGGTGTACAGGTTGTCCTATTGTTGTCCACGTTTTAGTCAGTCCTTGGTCCGAAGAATAAGATTGCGATGCGTCAATTTGCTATTGAGCAGGTCAGGCACTTAAAAACCCATTAAGCGTCTGGCGGTTTTCCCCTGATTGTGAAATTAATAACATGCTACGAAACTAAATATTCTAATCCTCAAAAACAGCAGACGTGTCGGCCGTATCGTAAACTTAGGATAATTCGTTGTCCCCAACAAAATGTACACTACCGGCCAAAAGTTTGGAATCACCTCCCACTTTTCATCAATATTAAATCTGCTGCTAATTTTTTATAGATTTGAAGTTTATCTCAATTCTACTTTTATCAATTTATCTCATATCAATTGATTCGAACGATAAAATATTCTCAAAGTCGCTGACTTTTTTCTGGAAATTTTTGTGTAAATTGCAATGCTCGGTGATTCCAAACTTTTGGCCGGTAGTGTATGTATGAAATATGGTAAACTGATCAATGTCCAAAAGTAATTATGGGTAAACTTTAAAAAAATGAACTGATTTTTCAGTTTCTCATCGTTTGTTTTGTTATCAAAGATAAATGAATGGCTCTTTCAAATATTCCTTCCTGGAATGTGGCTTCCAAAGGTAGTGTAGCTGGGCCACCCCTGTTATATACACTTCTAAGATAAAGTTCTAAAGGTAAAGACTGACAGTGAGGGGTTTGCGAGTCACGTTAATAATAACACGTTAGATTCGGAGGTTAAGAACGTACTGACTTTTATTTCCAACAGTTCCCCTTTTGTACAATTCAATATCGATTAATTCCGATGCGCGTGGTTCGCCTTGGATTCCTGTAATATCGATTGGTTTTTAGATGCGTGTGATATTGATTCCGAGGTGTGTGGTCCGTCGTGGGTATTACACTGACGTGATTTTTGGCTATTTTGGAGAGTAAGAGAAAAGTTCGCGGTAAGAGGTCCCCCCATGTTGTTTTTCATTCGGTGAAATCAGTCACCGAGTCTCTCAATAGCAATTGACGTAACATAAACCTTTGCACACCAGTCGAAACTTTCAAGGATC
>NW_017100329.1:301588-346872 GCF_001263275.1 Habropoda laboriosa | reverse complement strand
GGAGGCGCGTGAGCCTCCACGTTTCTTACTCGACTGAACTCCTGAAGGTGCAACGATTTCCGGAAAAGTCCTGATTGGGGCGCGAAAGAAACACCCTACAGGAAAAGCGAAGATGAAAGATGTAGCTCATGAGTACGTAATGTAAGTATCACATCGATTAATACAAAAACTGTGAGTATTTTCATTAAAATATTAGTAAACATAATAATTTGTCAGTATTTTAAATAGACGGTCAGTGACCAGAAACGGAGGATCAAAAAACAAATTAATACCGATCAAATAAACAAAATTGTTTACACCGACGAAAATATCCATTTTGAAACATGTTTACCGTTAATTAAAAAAAATACTCACGAAATAAATAAATACATATGCAATAGCATTGAAAAGTTTAATCGCATCCGTTAAAATCCGGTAAAATTGAAAGTAACTACAGGGAAAAAGTAAATTAGTCGAGAATAATAAACTTCGCTCTATCGAGTTCGATATACAACTTTAAATTTGATAAACCGTTTTGGAGTTCCATCGACCTGAATGAAATGAATTGAATTACATCGCGATTAAACTCACGATATACTAGAAAATATTTTTAAAATTTTCTATCGAACCAGCAAGTGAAAGTTCAATTTACCAGTGGCTTTGGAAAAGATTTTTCCACCGTAAAATTGAATAGATATCAATCAACAACCATTTACCTACATACATCTTCCATATGTGGGTAGAGATCTAAAGGTGAAGCTGTCATTTTATGTAGATCTACTTTGCACCATTTCCTTCCTTGCATCTATGATGCATGTCCCTCTATGAAATTCCGGAAAACATGTTTCAGCCAAAAAATTGAGAAGAAAGTGAACCCATTCCAAAACGATCCATCTATTCCCACCTATTCCATCTTAGATCCTTACCTTTCGTCTATCCATAACGTTCACTTCGAATCGATATATCTCATCCTTCATTTTCAATTTATCTGAAACAGCTTAACCATCTATCCGTGTTTTAAAGTAAGGTATCGTTTATCGCCATCCACGTGCATAATGTTAACTCTCTCTCTCTCTTCACTCTAACAAGGTAACGTCCAATTTTAATGAAATTTTGGTACGTAGTAGTGCTCAACAAAATATTCGATACGTATTTTTTTTTATATCGGTAATCGTTCACAGCGAAGAGGTGACAATCATCCGCAAAGTTGAGGGGGTGGAGGGTAGTAAACGTATTTTGGCCTAATATCTCGAGAACTATTAGAGACAGAGAAATGGTGTAAACTGAAGAATTTTCTATTTTTCGACGACCAATTTGACCGAGTAAACAAATTTCAACGAAGCTCGTTTGTTTAAATAATATATTAAATATTAGGACATTTGTGTTCAGTTTTTTGGATACTATCTTTAAAAGTAGAATCTTCCAGGAAATATTGAGAAAGAAAGTTCGAACGTTCGAATCCTCAAATGTAATTATTATTGTCAATAATTCAGCAAAATTTTTAACGATTTTCTAATTAGCGTACGAGGAATTTTTAACGCATCTGACCCAAGGCAAAGGAAATAGTTGAAATTTTTAATTAGAAGTGGAGAGGGTTAATTTGACAACATTCCCCTGGAATTTCAAGAGGTAAAACGTGTGCACACTGTTCTACATGAATTTTAAAATGCTCGCATAAAATACTCTGACAGAATCACCTAACGCGACGAGATATTCTGATTCAGAAATTACTCAAATGTATGTACATACTGGTACATACATTTACATATACCTACTAATATTAGTACGCTATTCTCGTCGATTCTATACCATCTAATATACAGGGTGGGTCGCGTAAAAGAGGTCACTTAATTATCTTCTCTAACTATGGTAGTACGAGAAAATTTTAAAAATCACCTTGGACTCTAAAGTTTTAAATCAAATGTGAAACTTCCTTTTATTTTAAATACTGACCCAATAAATAGCAGTCTTTAGTATGATAGAAGTAGTAGAACAAGTATCGTATGATTGCCTAGTGTCATCATGAAAATCATGTGAATGATTCCACAAGTAATACACAGTATACTAGAACAAATGACACTGTAAAATAAAAAATTACTAGAAACTATATTTAATGTATTACAATTTGTAAATTACTTCACTTTTTCCATTTTACTAACTGTAAACGCTTACGGCTATCGATATGTTGCTACTATTAATCTCTCGAGTAACAGTTTAACAAGTTTCCTTAATTACACGTTCAATTACAGACACACCATTTTTACACAAAAAATTTCTCATAAAACTGATCCTACCTTCTTGATTATTTAACCTATTCCACTAGCCTTTGACTAAATTTTTCAGTTTCGCTACATTCATTCGTATCCACTTCATCAAATTTTCAGAATAAGAGCATATTTCCTTCGACAAATTGATTTTTCCGCGCAACAAAAATCGCGAAAGGCAACGAAGATTGCAGAGATCGTCGTTATCAGCGAAGCACAATACGAAGACTATCTTCGGATGCTGTGAAAAAAACATCACTTAAAACACTTTCCGCTGAATTCCGTAATGTTCGTGAGCAGCAACACGGAAGTCTAGCCGCGCATAACCCAGATCTGGCCAGCGCAGTTAAGAGGCCCGTCGAAGGAAAAGAGGTCGCGCTATCGCAATCGATGGTTTTCGCGACAGCGTTGCATGCGAACGCGAACTTTTCCGCCCAAAATACATATGTCAGTCGCATTATCGGCGCGGAGCGAGACGATAACGCGTCAGCCCCGACGTTGCACTTTCGCTCGACGAAAATATTTTGCACGAAAGGGCGCGCGGAAGACCGCGAAGCAACGACCGCCACGAAAGACCCGCGTGAGTAATTCATTCTGCAGCGTTTAACTTAATTTACCCTTTAATGCTGGCAGACGTCTGCGCGGAAAATTTATCTGGGGATGCGTGTTTTCAGCTTAATCGCCTCGCGGATTCCGCTGTGTTTCGCGCCGTTACGTCCAACTGCTTCGAAATTGCGATTCCTTTTCCCCACTGTGAAATTCCGCGGAACTCTTTCAATCAGTTTTTCCGATCGGTTGCTCTTGCTAAGCAGAGAATTACGCGAGCGAGAAAAAGAAAAGGAAACTGGAATAGAATTCAGTCGCGACTCAACCGTTCAAGTGTAAAGACGTGTTGGAGACCATAGGACCATCGACGAACAGAGAAAACACTATGGACACCGAACTGACAGAGTTGTCAACAGTTACAACTGGAATTAACCCTTTGCACTCGAAGGTCTTTTCGCTCTAGGAAAGGTTGCAAATCGGATGTTTGAAATTTTTCAAAACTAACGTAATAAACTGTACTATTTTATATCGTTTTTACATTTTTCGAAATGTAGACTAGAAGAATATCTCCGTTGACAGGAAGCTGTTGTTAAGTTTAAGTTAAGTTGTTAATAAGTTTCGAGCGAACTTATTCGAGAAGAACGAGATTATTTGAAAAGTAATTCGACGTTTCCGAGTTAGAGCTGTGTCTAATGTTCATATTCGAGGTTTCCGTCAACAGTTAGCTTCATCAGAGCATCGAGATACACCGATGATGTCCTGCGTCGTTTTGGATTTTGGTTTACGGTAGGTGTGCTCTGATCTAAATTGAGTAACTAACATCCGAGTACTCGGATACCCGTAAATCCGAGCAGCGGTAAGAGCCTTACTTTCGATTAATTCAGAAGCCGAGTATGACACTTCTGATAGCACGTTTCTGGAAATTCATGTTATCATTTGCACGCCTCTTTAGAGTTAATTCGTTACTATTACAGGATTAACCTTTTGCACTCGAGAGGCGACTAAGAAGCGACATTATATTTACCATTAGAGGCAACTCTAAGTTTAGAATTGTTCACTACATGTTTAGAGATCTCAGCGGTGAAATAGTTTGAAAGAACCAGCTTCTGATAAAAATATTAGTTTTAAAAAATTACATTAATTTTTGCTACTTTCTTATAGAAAAAAGGGCCTTCGAGTGCAAAGGGTTAAATATAAAATATCGGGCTATATCCAAGTAGAATTTTGTCATTTCGAAAATTCACACGGATTGATGGAGTTTTTTTTTTTTTTGAACAAGAAGGAAAGCGTTACACGTCCAAGAAACTCCTTAAATTTTTTGCTGGACTCTTTGTGCCCCTATCTCTTCTGTGGAATCTTCTTGGAACTTCTTGAAAGAAGAATTTAGCAGTCAGAGGAGGTTGGTCGAAAAAGTCAGTCAGAAAGAAGCAATCAAGCTTCGATTAAAGTAGTCAAAGAACAGACAAATCTCGAGTACAAACAGGTAATTAGGTTATCCAGAAGTATTCAGAGTTGAAAGAAGTTAGAAAACGCGGTTAGACTTGAATTATCATGATGTTATAAAAAGTCAAACAGGTTTGCAATTAACTTTTAATCCTTTCGTTTTATTCGATCCACAAATAAAATTTAGACTGCATCGATCAAGAGTAATAATTAATAATCGATGTCTCAAACTATTAATTATTATTTTCAACGTGATTTTAACACTAATTGCAGCTGCGAATAGAGAAAAATATTAAGTTAGAATAGAAATTTGTTGATCCCGTATTAACGCTCGTTTTACAGATTTTCTTTATTTCTGTTGTATTATCGTTTTCCGCAATTCAATTTACGATCGTTATTCGAGGGCGAGAATGGCGACAATCGTAAACGATAAACGAAATTTCGCAGTCATTCAGATTCCAATCGCCGCGGTTCTCGATTCGATTTATTGGGTAATTAGTTAATCAGTAATCGACAAAGCGATCCTCTATGCGCCATCGATCGTGATTGGAATTTATTATACGATACCGTTCATTTCGCGAATATTTCAACTTTTTCGATATGAGAAGCACGTAGGCTAGATTGAGGAAGGATTGCTTGAACGATAATTGCGTGCGTGTTCCGCGATAATATTTAACGCATTATAAAAATAAGAGGTGCAATAAACTGCTAGTATGCCGTAAATGTGAATATACAGGTGAGCCAGTAAATAAGTTACACCTTTCCTCTAAAAAAAAATATGAACGAAGGAAAAAGATCTCTTTTATAACCAACATAAACTGACAACCAGCTAGCACTTCTCAACATAGTCATCGAGTATCTGTAAACACTTGTCGTAACGAGGAATCAATTGAGGAATTTGGTTTTTTAAAAAATTTGCATTCGATTTCTCGTTTCCTTCACTTCGTCATCCGTGTTAAAATCCTTCCTTTTTTCATTTGGTCATACACATGAAAATCATACGGTGAGAGGCCTGAACTATAAGGTGGATGTTCACGTTGTTCAACAGTATGTGTGTCACAGTTGAAAAATGTGGTCGAGCATTGTCGCGGAGGAGGATCACTTTACTACTGAATTTTCTTACACATGAAAATCATACGGTGAGAGGCCTGAACTATAAGGTGGATGTTCACGTTGTTCAACAGCATGTGTGTCACAGTTGAAAAATGTGGTCGAGCATTGTCGCGGAGGAGGACCACTTTACTACTGAATTTTCTTTAACCCTTTCGCTATGACAAATTTTACTGCGTAACGTGGATGACTGACGGTAAATTTTTAATCACGGCTGCAAAATATGTTCCTTTGGCCATGTCCTTTTAAAATTTGATTTATGAAACTAAGGTGGAAGTGCGTAAAGGATTAAATTAAGTATTAAATTAACCCTAGAGCGGTCTTCGGGTCTTTTTTGACCCATCGCCTTTTTATATTTTTAGTCATTTTTGCTGTTATCAAGTTTACGTCCCTTAATATTATGTTAAACTTTTATTGTCTAGGTTCACATGTCGCGTTGGAAACAAAAATTATTACACATAAGGTCTTAGGTCCTTTTTCACCCAAAAGTCTTAAGTGTACAGTCAAAACGAAGAACGCAATAGGGTTAAGGTGGAAGTGCATCAAGTGGCTCCAACAGTACCTATGAGCAAATTTTCAAAACGCCTATAGACGCCAATAGTAGTGAAAGGGTTAAAAAAACATGCAAAATATATGAAATATGCGAAATAAATAGGACATGGTTAAAACCTTTTTCATCTGCAGTTTAGATATGAAGTATTTCTACTGCTTACGAAGAAATTTTGATCTGTTGCAAAATATGCAGTATTCAGTACGAAATTCAGAAGCTAAAATGATTAACTCCACTTTTTAATATTCTTCTATTTGTTGGCATCAAAGTACACATGCTTGGTGCTTAAATTTTCCCAGATGAAACAAATTTAATAAATCTTATTTTACGGAGTAAGACACTTTGGCTTGTGAGTGGCTGAAATATCTTTATAGTCCGTTGGAGGAAAACGTCCAAGATATTTGAGAAACGTGTATCAAGAGGTAAATCTTTTTAAAAACGCTTCAGAACAATTACATTCCAGGACAACCGGTGTTTTGTCGCGCATAGTGCTACGAAACTGCTTCATTATCCTACAGGAGCAAGGAACTTGTAATGGGATAAGGTGCACGTGCATGTGCATGGAACAGAAACGGAGACTCTATTCTATTTAGCACGCGACAAGACGAATTAAATATTAAATGGCGGGACGGTTGAAACAACTGTTCACGCCGTTATTACGACAATCCTTAAAACCACAATTTTCCCGCGTCAGTGTAAATTCTATGAAATATTCAGAAATGTAATCCGAACGAAATGAGAAATGTAATCGCGGTAAGATCCCCACGCGGTACGGAACTGCTCGCGTAAATCACGAAAAACGTTCAACGGCAAGGTATTAACGCCTTGAATAAATGACGAAGGAAGCGTCCGGAGTAATTAACATTCAACTTCTCGTACTTTTCGTTTCACAGTGTTGATGAAAAGTGTGACGAATGGCAGGCGATAGGGACATTATTATAGGATGTATAAAACGAAGAGGTTACCTTATGCTTTTGTCATTGTCCTGCTTCTTCAAGGATTTTTATAACTCACGTTGTAATCAGTCAATTTTCGCAAAGTTTATGTGTTGGAAGTATTGAATGATTGCGATAAAACAACACGTGGTATTGATATGTTGTTTATTCAATAATAGTGTAGGAACCGACGAAAAAATTTTTAGGGACCCAAACGGGAATCGAACCCGGGACCTTCCGCTTAGCAGGCCGAGACTTTGCGCACTACACCAACTACTCCCTCTGTATTCTCCCTTGTCGGTTTACTATTTGGGTATGGTGGCCCCGATACTACAATAGCAACAATGGAAATATATGTGACCTAGCGAATAAACAATGTACTATTGAATGGGAAACTTGTAAACTTTTGTGGCGGTCGTGAGCGTGAGTACGTGGTTGTCTGACGGCACTAGACTGTCTGTTTTCGTTCCTTAGAGTCCTCGGGCCAACAAGGGGTGCAATAAACTTCGGGTCAAAAGACCTTCCCTGTTTACGCGCCGTAAGTAGCGTGTATACGCATCTTATCGGTGAATTCCAACAGTATGAGTTATTATTTCAGTAGTAATAGTTAATCATGACAAACAATTGTTTCGTTACATATGATTTCGTGATGGTGCTACTTGAGTACTCGTAACGCTGAACAGTCTGGTTGCTTTGTTTATGAGTACTCTGCGAATTTTAATGCATTTATAGGAAATTTGAAGGTGCAGTATTGTACAGAATGCATGTAATATGAAAAAATATACAAAATATCCAAATTATAGTGCTTTTTATAATACCTGGTAGGTGAAATAATTTCCTACCGAAGTTCTACTCTTTTTACTATATTCTCAAAAATATAAATTTGCATAAAAATCCGCAGTCTGTTTATGACATTCTACTACATTGAATGACTTTGGGTGACAACGTTGAATTCACCTTAACGAACATTATCGTATTATGTACAAAAAGGTAGTGTTTCATTAAAAAAAAATTAACTTGACCTTGAAATATAATCCTTGAAATATAATTGGTTCGTCAAATCTTATAGGATTTGATAGAAATATTTATAAAGTTTATTTTCATCCTTATTTTACTACTAAAGACGTATTATTATTTATTTTAATTTTATCTCCCATCTATACCAAAAAACTCTCATATTAACAATTTCTTCGTATCTTCAATAGTTTATGAGATACTCCAGCGTATCCTTTGAAAGAAACACCCTATTTAAGCTACATTCGAATTAGCTATCAATCCTATATTGTCATTGTTAAGAACATTTCAACATAAGGTTTAACATCACTTAAATACAGATGAAAAATTTTACTATTTACGTGAACATGTAACTTTATGTGCTCGTCGTTTCCTGATCAATAGCATCTGACGTACCACAACTCTGTGATGGACAGTTACCGTACGTGGACGACAGTTACCGAACATGGACGAGCCCTTTAAATACCATTTCGAGGCGTAGACGGTACAAAATTAGAAGCAGCCAGAATTGAAATAATTGGACGTAGCATGCCTTCTACATATTTACATAACTATCCTAGGAAGGGACACGAGAGCATTCTAATATACAGAATGTCCGGTGAAGAGTTCAACAAACTTCACAAAAATGTCATATACACTGTGGGTCTCGTTCCTTTCGTTGCAGAGATAAGCACTGTTTATTCTGGCTGCAAGAGGAGGGATATGTGGTTTCTAATGACGAATACAAAGCTTGTGCATATGATATTCAGTCTACAGTTGATATGGATAGTTTGGCAGTGTGTGCGATACCTCGTCCTTCTTCGAACGCAGGATATGCCGATGTAATATTCATACAAAGTTCCTGCAACGTTAATTGCTAATTAACATGCTAGAGCTGTGGTAGCTGAGTATCAGCAACGGTATCCCGATCGCACTCTACTTTCCAGAATGCAAGGTAAATACGTTCCAATTATTGCTTCACTGTGGGTATGCTTAATTTTTTATATTCTTGTGAAAGTATCGTAAACTCGCTCCGAATCTCCACTTTTTGGACATTTTTACTTTTTACCTTTCCAAAATAAAAATTTTAGCAATTTTCAATACTAAAGTTTGAAACAACCACGAACATTTTGGTTATCTACGCAAGGGTTAATATATGATTTTCGATATAATTTATTAACACGTTGACTGCCACGCCAGATTTACATGTTTTGCTCAGGGGGCCACGAGAAAATTTTCATTATTCAAAGCATGGTACTATATAATGCTTTAGTATTATTTTTTTTTAATTCAAAATAGTGTCTAGTTAGCTACGATGTTCGAAATTTTTAGTTAACGATATTCACCTGATTTTAATTATTCTAAACATTTGAGGCACTTCGGTCACTGATGACCTCCTTGACCCCATCGAGGAAACAATCTCCGGTCACAGGTGACCAACGTGTTAATGAAACGAAATAGACCTATAGTGTATAGGACATTTCTAGTTTGTTGAAAATCTTATCGAATGCTCTACATATACAATCCATACAAGCAGAATTGTTACCTGTTCCCTTCGACCTGCAGTTCCTCTGTGAATCGTTGCATTTCACAGAAAATTCTTTCTCATTTCAATTGCAACTGAGAGAAAGCATCTCGGTCTTGCGGAACGGAAACTAGCAAAAGCTCGAGAACGTTGTCCCTATGATGGCGGCCAGTTCAATTACAAAAGGCGTTTACGTCGTCGCGTGGTTAGGCTAACGTTGATCACTGTGACGAGCGCTGATTTAGATTTCGGGCCACGATATTGCAGCAGGCTGCGGAACAACTGGTACCGCACCGGCAGGAAGCAACGCTCAGGCTAGGTTCACCACACGCCACGCTATCCACGCTACATTCTGACGTAACGTATTGCGCCGAGATACAATCAGCGCCGGCATTTGACACACTCTGGTGTCCCTAACGGGCAGATTGCCGTGCATCGAAAGGGATCAAGGCTCATCGTGACCTGCTGAAGGTATTTCGGATATGCTACTCGTTTCTTCGAATGAAGTCCTGCGTCTAGAACCTCCGACAGGTCGTCTATTTCGCGACTATCGTCGAACGTTTTACGGTTTTGTTTGCCGGGGAAAAGAAGTTGATTCACTGTGAGTCATATGTAGCAGGTTGTAGTCTAGTGATCTGTTTATTGAAAAGCCATTTACAATAGTTTTGACCGCAATAAACGACGGTTTGAACAATCATGGTTATTTTGATCCCTAATGGCCTAACAACTAGGCTCTCTAGGGGTTACAATTATGGTGAGTTTTAAAACTCGGTAATTGGTAGTATCGATAAATTTTGAAAATTCTTTGCAGTTCCCTGCTAACAATTTCAGAGTGTTGTTTCGTTCAGAAAATAACACATATTTGGCAAAAAAAAGCTGAACTACTTATCTTAAAAACGAGGAGAGTATGTAGCAGGTTGTTGCCTTTTGAAATGGCCGATTTAACAAGAATTTTGTTCTTATTCTACGTCAATTTAAAGATTGAAGTTAACGAAAAGCGACACGATCGGTGGTTCGTCAATTGTTGCACTATTAAATGACAGACTGTGTACAATACTGTGTACAAAATTCCACTGACTACTTTTTACAGTCGAACTTTAGTATCAAAATTAAAATAAAGAAACATTTTCAAAGATCCTGTTCCATTTAGAAATGAAGAGTTTCCTTTGAACCCCTTGACTTACGATTCTTTTACCTGATTAGTCAGCTGTTTGCAGTTTTAATACTGCGTCAGGTAACGAAACCTAATGTATCATACAAACACTCGAAAATCCTCAATCTTGTAAATTAAAACTAAAGTTGGAATTAGAATTAATCTTTGGTACTAATACAACTGTTTGATTCATCGTTGAATCTGAGTCACTGTTTTAACACAAGGGGTTAATAAAGGCTTGAGTAACTTTGTTTCGTGATGGAAAAAGCGTATTGGAACCAGTGGATCATCTCTGATTAACGAATGTCATTTTTAATGAAATTACAGACGTGGAAAATTGCATTGGTACCTCGGTCATTTCATCTGCAGCAACCTTATAGTAGTTCATTTACTCAAGAATTGCATATATTGTATCTGTATTGAATTTTTAACGCATCTATTTGTGTGAAGCAAAATTGCATCAGGAATTAATTGTATATTGCGACTAGTAATTACATACCTAATATAGTAATTCTATGCACGCGTATAAATTACTCATGCGACAGTGTATTTTTGATTACTTACACATGAAAGTAAAAACAAGCTGTGGACTACCACTACAAATGGTTGAATTGTGCGCAGACCTGAAACAAAAATGAAGTACATCGAATCAAAACAAAATAATTACATAAATTAGCGAATAAGTAATATTTTATAAGTTTCTTTGTATTCGACGTAAAATTGGAAAACGAGATATTCATTAGGTATGCAACAGAGCAGGATAATTTTACAACCTAGGTTCGTAATTGAATATCACACTTTGCTACTTAATAATTGAAACCATAAATCGGCAAGAATTCATCTAGTACAAAAATACAAATGATACAATACATAAATCAAAATACGAAGGTTCGTTAATAAGTAACGTCTCCAATCCTCTAAAATAATTTTGAGACAAGATAAAGTACCGAAACTAGTACCAAAATTTATTTCCCTCGAAAATTGCAAAATTATTTTTCAGCATAGTCGCCATTTAGTGCTACACAGATTTCCAAACGTTCTGTCCACTTTTTCATTCCGTTCATGTAGAAAGTTGCAGCTTGCTTTTGGTCCAACTGCGCACAGCAATTTCGACTTTGGTATTGGACGAAAAATGTTCACCTTTTAACACCTCTTTCAATTCCGGAAATAATCGAAAGTTCGATGGCTCCGAGGCTTTCATACGTCTCTGAATTTCGATTGGCGGGAAACATTCTAGCGGCAAAAATTCTATCACTGACCGCTGCTTTGTATCTAACTTGGAAGTAGAACTCATGGCTAACGAGCGCCATTACTCAATGCCTTCGCACACCGAGCTGAAACTACGCACGTTTGAACTGTACAATGTAGACTATCAAACGCAAATTAGAACTTGTTTCTACTTAGGAGATCTCGCTTATCAATCAACTGTCGTATTAACGGTTTACGTTATAAAAGCGATTAAGTGATATTCTGCCTTCCTTAGCTCAATTGTCCTAACACTTCGACACATCCGAGGAAAATGAGATTTTTGTGGGTCAGGTGGCGGAAGGGATATAATAATCTTTCTACACACGTATAATATTACCATAAACACTATTTATTAACGCTAAACGTACCACGCCCGGTGAAATGACCGGTTTTAAAATTTGATTTTGTCTGTGTAGGAATCTTAAGCTTAGCAAAAAGGCGGAGCGGTCGAGGATATATAAACTACGGTTAAAGAAGAGGGTGTGTATCGTACTATGTTTCGGCTGTGACTGACTGCAGGCACAGTTTTCGCCGGCGATGGGTATTTTCCCATTTTTATGACCCGCCGTCTGGTCTATGTCCCAAGTGCCTTCACGCAGTCCCGTATCGCACTCAACGCTTAAACAAACTCTCGATTTACAATACCGAGAGATCGGCTCTCAGTGCGACAGTCTGTTTGTTCCTGTTCTTGTTAAAAATAAAAATGTAAATGTGTAATTTTTTTATTATTATCTAAAGACTATTTTCTGCGTTGTTTCCTATATTCAATTGACAATCACCTGCATTCCTTTCGGAAAAATATGATTATTTCATATCCGGTCATTTGACCGCCTGCGGTAAGAATAGGTATACATAAAGTGTCGGTACGTTTAGTGTTAAAGAAGAATATATATATATATCGTAGTATGCATTGTCTTTCTCGACACGAAGAAGAATCTAGCCCTTATGTCAATCACCGGGTACCCTTTTGCATAATTCTCACTTGAAATATTTGATCTTCCAGGTAAAAGTTTGGAATTTCCTATCCGTGTTTGTCTCAAGTTTAGAATTTTCTTATCGGAAAACTACTAAAATTGGACAACAAAAATCGCCCTTTAGTATACTCTTACGTCAATTAAAACAACCCCCCGAATTTTATCATTTTCTTTGCGGTCCTTATTCTTTTTTATTAAGTTTCAAAAATTTAGTCGTTACTTCGTAGCAGCCTGTATAATATTTTGGAACATGTGTACGGGCAGCAGATGTGTTATTAACGTAGTAATTAATTAAATGCTTCAGATAAGATACTTTAACTTTGCAAAGAAAGTGAGATGGAATACTTTAATATAGTATACGGTTGGAATCATCATTAACTTAAACATAACTAATTTAGACATGAACAAAATAAAAGCATCATCACGAATGAATGAAAAAGTTCGACTGTGATGTGTTCCCTTCCCGACAAGCTTCTTTTAAACTTTTCAAAACCAAACGAACTTCTCGCTCTTGAAGTTCCAGCCCGTAAGAGAGACGTTAAATTTCGCTGCACTCTCGTAATAGAAGACGAAACCAGGACAACAATGACTGCATGACAACTGGCTTGTTTTTACCTCCCTTTCGCTATCTTTTACCTTTTCTTTGCCTATTTTAGACGAATCGGAGGAATACACCAGCGTGTGCTCTATATGGACGAAGGAAACGAGTGTTTCCAGGTCAGGTGTTCTCTCAGATTCTCATTTTGCCTTCCCTTACTTTTGCTCGTAGAAAAATTTAAGGCACGAAGTCTCTTAATCGATTCGAATGGGCGAGCCTGAACGCCGGCGGCGTACCTTGGTGACGCTTTAAGAAGCTTTAATGAACTTTGTTCAGCCGGGGTATTGGCTGCGTTCGGAGGAGGACTTCGCGTGTCGTTGAGGAATCCTTAATCGTCCGGGAATAGTTTCCGATGATGTATTCCGCATATCGAGGATTCGATGGATATTTAACGCGTTTCTCCATGCGTAGAAATTTGCATTCTCCATTCAACAGTTGTTCCCTTCCGTAGAAGGGAATACTTCAAATCAACATGAAATCCGTAGAATAAGTAGTACAAATCAGTCTATAGTCAGGCATACACGACCAACACCAGGCATTATTCAGCAGCGAGTAACACAGGTAAGCAAGTTTCACTTGCGAAATATCTTTGTTATTTTGAACAGCCTGAAGCTGTAATATATTTCGACTTTTCCTCTGTTTCCTTATCTTTAATGAAAATGCTCTCTGCGTTGGACTTCCTGCAGAACAGAATGTCCTTTTATTGTAACTAGTTAAACGAATATCGTATTCTACTTTCGTAACAATAGAAACACAATCGTGAATTCTTCATTTAACCGTAAAACTTTTTTCTTGATTTACTATAGTATTTGTAAGACGTATTTATTGGTGTATCCACGTGATATAAAATAACGAACATAATTTCTAGTTTTGTCACATTTCTACGGTATTCAAATAAGCGCTGATACTTCAATTTCCGTTATTAAATTTTGCACACATATAGCGAAATACTTTATAATAATTTTAGAGAATATTCTTTCAATCTTGCTTTTAAAAGAGAAACATTAAACGAATTTCGAAAATTATTTTATACCTGTTGGTGGCTGTTTTTCCATTAACTTATCCAATTCGCCGAAAATTCTATTTCTTCAAGCCTTCGAGTTTATCCCTTTTACGGAAGAAACGTACCGTTAAATTTATACAGAACTGCTCTTTCTATAAGTCGTCGGTCCGTTAAAAGTGGGTCAAAGCATACGCAACGCGGCCGCACGTCTTTAAATCGCTCATCTCAAATTCAAATCCACGCCGATAATACAGTGTCCGCCATCGAGCGTATGTTCCGGGTCCCAAAATAATTCAGCCACTACACAAATGAAAACGTTCATCGGAATAACGTTCGTTAGGACTCGGATACAATCTGCTGAAGCTATTGGGATGTTGTTGACGATTGAATTATACAAGGTGAAGCGAAAGCTTCGTTCACCTGGAATATATCCGTTATTTGCAATAACGCAAAATTTGTACGATGTAGACAGAGACACGTATCTACTTTTTTTTCTAGTCGAATTAGGTTTAAAGGAAGTTAAATCAATAGGAAATAATAAAATTCTAAATTTTACGAGTTCATACTCGCATTATCTATTTTTACAGCAATTGTTCAACTCGCGCAAAATTAATTTCGCGTGTGAGAGAGATAATCAACCCTTGGACAGTTTATCCCGTGTGAGATTCGGGCAAAGCGTCAAATATTGAACTGTTTCATTCAAAAGAGACTCTTAGGAAGAAAGTTAAAAAGGGACGAGATATTATTGTCATAACTATGACGTAGGGTTGTGTATCCCTTGTTTTAACCCCTTAACCTATGATTTCTTTTCTGACTATGCATCTAAGCGTCGGCCATTTACTGTTTTACTACTGTATCAGGTAACAGAAGCTAATCTGTTACAGATTAATTACATTTAGTAATCCTCGATCTTACGAATTCCAACGAAAGTTAGGATAACAATGAATTTTTCTTACCGATATATCATAACTATTTTTCTCACATCTTCACCAGAATCTCTGCCACGAGTCTGCCACGTTGTTATAAGTTAAGGGGTTCGAAATGATCATACCCGACGTAGTTATTAAAAAAATACCTGTAAAATATAAATTTTCCTACCGCAATTCATAATTTTATCAGACTGTCAAAGGGTTGAAGAATATTCGGGGCCCAACATCTGAACATCTTCAAGGCAGTTCATTGTTCATAACCAGTGTTATTCAACGGTGTCTACGGAAACAAATCATCACGTCACCAGAAAAATTCGTATCTCCCATTGTCAGTGAAAATGAGATACGAAGAAAACTGGAATTATACGGGGTTGAACATGCCGAGATATAATGAAAAATAATCGTCAGACTTATGCACGCGATTCTAGGCGGTAGCAATTTGCGCATAGATGAAACAAACGAAGGAATAGGGGCCATCTTTTAGAAGGCAACGTTGGTCCGTGCGTGCATTTCCATCCGTATCACGAGCGCGCGATTGTCTCGCGATCTGGGCTTTGTTCGTTCCGCGCGTCGTTTCGCCGGGTCTTTTTATTCGACGCGCAGTTTCCTAGTCGCGGGTAGTGCAACGTAGAAGTTGAAAGCATCATCTGGCTGCGGAACGAGCCTGGAGAAAAGCAGAGGAAGCTAAACGAAGTTGAAAGTCGACGATCCTCACTTGCGATCGTCTCAATGCCGCTTCTGTTCCTCCGCCTCGTCGCTGATTACCGGCTATACACACGCTGCAGCCATAAGGAAGAAACGGGGGTGAAACAAGGGGATGAAAAAGGGAAACTTCTTGACTCGAGAACAGAGGGAGGTGAAACGAAAGAGACGTCGCGATCTTTGGATTCCTGCGTGAACCCGTGTACTTTCCGATATCTAGGCTTTTCAGCCAACGACACAGTGGAGAAAATAAATTGGAAATTCTTATTTAAATTTCGGTTTCTCATCCGGGAACGCTGCCGAGAGTTCTCCTTTTTTGTCTGCTTGTGCTTCCCATGAAAGAACATCTTTCTTTGATTCTTTCGAATGGAAGGTAAACAGGTAAGGGAAAGGGGAAAATGTGAATAACTTCTCTTTGATTGGGGAATATAATTTCTCGTTAATTCCATTTGTGCGTGCTACCTTTTGCAATTACTTTACATCGTATATGTCGTTTCCGTGGAAAAAGTGAGATTTTTTCCGTTGAATGATTCTGTGTCAGATTTCACTTTTCTTCGGTTTTTCAACGAACCCTTTAGCAGATGCTCGCGATAATTCAGCTTTGATAAGGATGTTGGGAATGTAATTGCAAATTCTTCGTTATATTTACTTTTCTTCAATTTTTTCAAGACGAATCTGTAAGAATTGTTCATCGTATTGTTTCGTTTGAGAGGAGTACGCTTTATGCTTCACTGTGCTGGCGGTGACAATAGTACGCGTATAAATAGAGACGCAAATTCTTCTCCAGTCAAAAAGTTGAAAAAAGAAATGTGTTCTTTTGTCAGACATTTTACCGCGTTTGCAGCGCCTGAAAGTACAAGTAAAACATACTTAGCTTGTATGTGTATATACTTTTCGCTGCATTTATCATCTGAAATCAGCGAAAATAAATACATTCTTTACAGAGTAGGTTTCTAAGCTGGATAATAATTTTTCGAAGCTGTTTAGTATGTAATAAAATAAAATCAAATTCGGAAACTCTTCTAATGCTTACAGTGTGTGATCAAATTATTAGAGCCTAACCTGTGAGAAATTGACGGTTTTACGTTGTAACGATTAATTTTCAGATGAAAACCTAGTTATACTGAATTCTTATTAATTTCTTTATGAAGCGTTGGTGTTTACAAATTACAAATATACACTTGGCAACACTTTAGACAATATTATCTGTCACATGGACATTATTTTGTATCGGTACTGCAAATCGCCACTTGAGAAATGGATCTTGAGCATTTTAATTTTTGTTGCAGTGCTTTTACCTCTTATAATGCATAGTTAATTACTTAAAACGTATCGAAACAAGAATCAAAGCTGTAATTGCAGTAAAAGGTAGCTCTACCAAATACTCACTTTATTCTTACTTCTTAACACATTAAGGACCGCTAAGAAATCTATAAGACATACGCCTAGGACCGCACGTTACTAAAATCCTCATTACTTTTTTATTTACGAAGCAATTTTTGCGAAACTTTCAGAAATTGTAAAATAGGATGCATCTTAGGTATTATTGAAAAAAAATTATGTTTTTTAATAATTATCATAACTTTTTTACTTAAAAAATAAATTTTTACGAAATTTTTAGAAATTGTAAAATAGGATGTATTTTAGGCAATTATTAAAAAAAATTGGTTTTTAATAATTATCATAAAATTTTATTTAAAAATCAATTTTACCAAAGTTTCTAGTACTTTTTTAAAGTATGATATTGCGTGAAAGATTTTTCTCTATGAAGAGGAACCATACAAAATTTACATATATATCTTGATTCGCTTCGAAGACGAAGACTATTCGAATCACCAAAATGCAATGCAACGTGTCGAATTTTCTCTGAGACTAAGCTGTTTTTATTTCGGGTTCGTGCATTTATACAGTCTTTCGTAGCTTGACCTGTACGGTTTCCACCAATGGGATTGATCTCTTCGGTGTGGATGAGACGAAAACGGTTATCTCTTCGGTGTGAGATTTAAACACTTAAATGGACAAAGTAGATACAATGTATCAAAGTAATTAACATCTAAAGACAACATGTAGAAAACACGGGTTTGTCTCGTGATCCGTCCGTAACAAACGGGGCGCGCAGCACGAGAAAACTCGTGAGCGGTCCTTAATGTGTTAACTGTATTTTTTATAACTACATAAGTTAAGTTCAACTGTTTCGTGTATTCTTAGTGAACAATCGTTAACCCACTGTACAAACCTAACTAACTAGTAGAAAATACGTTAAGTAAACACGTAAGAAAGTACATCAACGAAGAATTAATCCTGAACTCAAGAATCAATGCAGCAGCAGTATCAGCCGCCAAACATCCCCAAATAAGCGTCCCAGGAGCGAAGACTCAGGGAATCGGTGAAAAGGACGTCGAATTCCGACGTTGATGCAAGGAACTTAAAAGGAGCTGACCTGGATATCGATGGAGCGGAACAGAGAGGTAAACCTTCCGAAAGAGATGACCGACAGAGTGAGAGGATGGAGAAAGAAGGGTAGGTGAAACGGTTTCGCACGAGGTCCGAAATGACACGGTAAATATCCAGCCCGGGTCCACCAATAGGAAGCACCGCATAGAGTAACACAAATTGGACCGCATCCACTCCCTTTGGTGTCGTTTGCGAAAAATGATGCCGGTTGTCGCATTCCTTCATCTGCACCGTTCGGTGCCCCCTCTGTATCATCTCTCTATTCCGCCGCGGTCCTTGTCTTCGATCTTTCTCCGCAGACAATCGAATAAAGCTTAAGAGATAAAACGGGGGATAAATGAAAGACAGTGGAGCTTCTTTCGGTGAAAGGATCCATTGAAACACCTCCGCGTTGTCGCTGCTGTTGCTGCAGCCGCCGCTGCCTGGCGACAGCAATGGAAGGAAACGCCTTTGCTGAAGTGTCATCGGGCACGGAAGGAACGAACTTTACAACGGGATTCTTGACTAGATTTGAGGAACCTGATTCTATCGGCGATGTCTTTCTACCAACGTTTCTTCCTGCTTTCTCCTTACTCCGGTCCTTGTCTGTGTTTCTTTGCCGTCTTTTCTTCGGATGGAGCTGGGCTTGAACTGTGAGAGCAGTCTTTAAGGCTGTCCGTTCAAATTCCATCCTTTTGTGCCTTTCATGCAGTGATTCGATACTATGTATACTAGCTTTTGGTATTGAAATTGCTGAGCGAGACGGTTCCGCTTACTTTTCAATTCTATTGTTATTGAAGTGTTGGTGTAATTTGAAGCCTTTGAGGTCCTATGACGAATCAGACTCGACGTAAGAATTTTGCCTTTAGATGTCATGCAGTGATAAATTGTCTTTTTATGCATTAATATGTAGGAACCGACGAAAAAAGTTTCGAGGGACCAAACGGGAATCGAACACGGGACCTTCGGCTTAGCAAGCCGAGGCTTTGCGCACTACGCCAACTACTCCCTCTCTATTCTCCCTTGTCGGTTTCCTATTTAGGTATGGAGGCCCCGATACTACAAATATTATACTGAAACTTAGTATTTCGTAACTAATATTACGCTGAAGCATTGAAATAAAGGTAAAATACACGGTCTTGCTTGACAGTGGCCACATGAGTGTAGACTAACTGGACTATTCGGACAGCAAAGGGCTAAGAGGTCTGTACAGTACAGGGTGTATAGAAGAGCTGAGCTGAAACATGTGAAAGAGGTTTTTGTGAATTGATATTCAAGAATGTCTTATCGTCACTTGATAAAAAATAAGAAAATGTATTGTTTATTGTGTTATATGCAGAATGTTCATGGTGATGTAAATACTTTTTACGTGCATGAAGGCGCAGAAGAGATATCTCTATTTCTTCAAGTGAGATGCTATAGGTACTTTCTTTTATTGTTGTGGCGATTTCAGCATGCTATCATTAAAGGTCATTTAACCATTAATTAATCCATCTCGTTTAATCCTCCAATAGTATATTTTCCAATTCGTCGTAGTTTTCAAAATATCAGATTAAACTAGTTCTCCCTGTATATGCAAAGTTCAAATCCAAAATTTGCCAGGCTAGCGAGGTAAAAATTGACAAGCAAAAAATTCGAACAATAACCGCAATATTTTATATGCCTTCGACAGAACTTACTTCTAATACTATCGCAAGTAAACAACAGCGGCGTTGTTATAGCGTGCGGAAGAACCAGTGAACGCGTATGTAACGCTGGAACAATTAAACACATCGCGTACTGAAACAAACAAGTGGTCCACAATTCTGCGAGGCAGATTTACGAGGCGAGCCGTGTGCGTTGTTTGCTGAAGCGGTATCAAATAATTGGACGTAACTAATTTCTATTGATAACAAGCGCAAGAACTGGCACAGCTGGAACCAAGCTGAAACTTCCCGTTGAACTGAACAATGAGCGAAAGATGACTTCACGACGAAGATACACGAAGCGCCAGAACGTCGCTGCACCTCTCTCTCTCTTTACAGCTATAACTCCAACCGAAACTTCCATAATTTATGTCGAAGGGCACCAACGGTGAACTTCGTCGTCGATCGTTGCAGAAGGAATCCGAAATCGTTACGCGCGTGAAACTGTGTCAAACACAGTTGTTGATTGCTTCTCAGGTGTAATATACTAAGGCACACGGCACCCGGCACAAAGCGCGGCGCAGATCTTCGAGCAATAACGACGGAGACGGCGATAAAACTCTTTGTTCTTCGGGGGCTCTTTAAAACGTACCCGGAAAATTTTCTTGTTCGAGGCGATCCACTCAATTGCCCCGACTTAAAGTGTCGTAATTTTCGTTTGACTGCATCAACCGGTGCATCGAGCGGAGAAATGGCCGGTCTTAGAAACGCTCGGTTTAATAACTTCAGCTGGCTATTTCGATATCATATCGGCTATAAAATACTCAGGAACATATTGCTTGCTCTATATCGTGTAGGATCTTGTACGAGGCATTGGTAGCAAGCTCGATGTGAAACTTAAGACGACTATTTAACACGATTGCACGACAAGTTTCGTGTCATTTGCGTATCCCTTCTGTTTGCCAGTCTGAAGACTGACTCTACTTTTTATGAATGGCAACCTGACCGCATTCGTACCTCATTCCTAGCTGATAGTACCAACTCTTTGAACTCGGTGGTGATTTTCCTGTAAGAAAGCTTGCAAATCGGATGCTTGAAATTTTTTCAAACTAACTTACAAATAAACTATACTATTTGATTGAAATATTCCATGTATTCTCTATTTCACTATGGTGAACAAATTTACGGAGATCTATAGATCTGCTCTCTGTCTTGATTAATTATTTACCAAGTGACTCGAGCCACTCGATTGCAAAAGGTTAATACTTACACTTGGGATAAGTTTCTACTCTGGTTTACTGTTTACTCTACATTAGAGATTTTTTAGGTCATACATAGACGGATAAATTGGTGAATAGGCCCCGAGCCAATAGGCACAACTCACGCTAAGGCAAAAATGATATAAAAAAAAGTTTCGTGTCATTTACGTAGGAATCAAGGAAAGTGGAGGGACCAGGCGACGGAATTCGAAAACTAGCGATCTTCTGAGTTGTGTATCGTGCTGGCCAATCGTGCGCTTTTATCAATGTCGCCATCATAAGGCCTGTCAAGTGTCATCGTCTACGTCCATCTCGCTTATTCTCGTTTTCTCTGTTCTCTCTCCTTGTCGGCGGTAGTCACAGTCCTCGACTGCTCTTCACACGTTGGCTGACACCAGAAAATCGATGGCATGCTAGGAAATACATCGTGGACCGCATATGCTGCGTCGGTGGCAAGGAACCTGTTAACTGAGTTTTCTTCAAGTTCTGTGATCGTCACGCAACACTTGTCGAACTATAAAGTTTTCTGTTCTTATATTATCGATAGCTGATTGAAAACCATTTACCTACGCCGCATTTCCCCCTCAAACGGCGACAGTGGAGGATTGAAGAGTAACAGGGGTGGCCTGACCGCCCATTTTCCGTTCATTGGATCAGGCGATGACGTTAGAAGCTTCATCTTTGCTTCGCCGATCTGTTGATTCCGCTTACAGTAAGTTGGAGGATCTTACGAACCATTATTTACGACATATTATTTCAAGGAAAAATGATTAATTGTCGAACAGCGCGTACTTTATTTTATATTACGATCTAACTTAATTGCGCTAGTCGGGAGTTTTTTATTTGACGGAAATGATTCTTTCGAGTGTGCTTTGAAAAGTTTCGGTGCTTCCCGTGAAACTTCATTTTCATTCGAATTTTCCGGTAATGTTGCGTGCGCGTCAAAAAATAGAGACGATTGCAGAGTGAAAAAATGGAAGTTATAACGTCGTTTGAAATTATTCAGATAAGGTTTTTTCGTTGAACGTCTGCATATATGCAAAAATAATGCGGATTTCGCAATTTCGTCCCTTGCCTGTGACACGACTTTGGCTACTGTCCAAGGACAGTTACTGCTCCGCGGATGACGCGAAATTCTTGACTCCCGGTTTCTTTCTGTACCTTCCGATCCCATTTCGTTTCCATTTGCTACAAAACTGCGCCACGTTCCGTTACAGTGTTCGAAACTTGAAAATCTCATTTTGGCTGCGGAGGTCGACGTGCAAAGTAAGTACTTAAGCAGTTAGGGCAATAATCAGCTTTTCAATATTTCTCCCGTCTAATTTCAGTTTAATAATTTCGAAGTTCGCGTCTTGTCTGTCTGTACCGTTTGAATAATAAATTTGGAGAAAAATAGACGAAAGTTGAAAATTGGAATTAACATGCTAATATCTTCTTATCTTTTCCGTGAAATGAAGAATGGTGGAATCGTATGGTAATTAACTGTCAAATTATATTGAGAACAAGATGAAACAGGGAGATTCGATATACATATATAAATACGAGTGTGACCCAATTAACAGCCTAATTGATGTACATATTTGAGGAGTTACATACTAGTTCTACGTAAAGTGTGTCAATGATATTTTACGCAAACGTCGTTACGATGATTTACAGCTTTCTCTTCATTTCGTAAAAAAATGTTGTGAGAAAAATATAGAAAATTGGGACATATTAAAGGGGTATTCTAGTCTGGAGCGTGATTTCTTAGGTCTTTTGTGAGATTTCTTTATAAATAAATCATAAGATTTTTTATTTTTACATTATTGGACAAAGCGTTATTTTTTGGGACTTTTGTCAGTTTCTATAATACAAAAATAAACCATTAGACTTTTTATTTTAGAAACCGACAAAGATCAGAAAAAATCGACACACCCTTGTACTGCGAAATTGCAGACTGAATCGGTATTTTTAGGATCTTGATAATTTTGTGATGGCTGTTCAGGTTTGTTTCGTATTCAGTAAGTGCCCTGATAAATTCAAATGTTTAAGTCTTCGTTCAATAAAGAGAAGCGTAAATAAAAGTACAATCACTGAATGAAATAAAAGAAGTAAAAATATAGCGATGTATACACGTTTCCAAAATATCAAATTTGGGTTATTACACGTGAAAAATCGATATTATTGTTACAAAAAAAATGAATAACTCTGACAGCCAGCGTTAGATACAATGGGTTATTGATAATCACGTTTTGTTTCAACATTCTCTCTTCTCGTACGTTTTTGAAATATGCGACGCTTTATATGCCAGGGATGATCGAATCGTCGTCGCTTTTGGCGTTTGCTTTTCACATCACGTTACCAACGAATAGATCCAAATTTAGAATTATTGGTTTGGAAGTTATTTTTATATTTGAAAAACAATGCTCCACTGCGATCGTTGCGTTATTATCAACTGTAAACTGTTTCTTTATTCGTTGAAAACAAATATTCGAGATAGCTTTTCTGTCAGTAAAATTATACCAGAAGAAAATTCGTAAAGGGATCTCATGAAAGAGATGTTCTCTCAGATATCCTTCTTCATTTTCATTTATTTCTAAGTATTACATTACACAAATTAGAAAATTTTTTTAAAATTGTTACATTCAGCAAGGATAGATGTATTCATTTTGTTAAACAAAATTTATAGAATAAGAAAGAAAGGCTTTGAAGCAAAAGACAAAAATTTTCAAAATAAAAATTTCTCGAACTTTTTCAAGTATAATAAAATGAAATAGGTATCATAGGATTTCATCTTTGCCTCGTTCCTTTTTACCACATTAAATAACAGCATATTGCATAAATCTTCGAATGCCATTTACTGCATTATTTATCGTTCCCTCGGCTGTCTTTTACCTTTAATCCAATTTTCTGTTTCATCTTCAGTACCCAATAAAACACCAAGTATAGTTTCTGGAAGCGATATAACGAGGTCGTAAATTAAAACATTAAACGGCGACACCGACTGATATAGCGGCACTTAGGGTCGTCTGTCACTGGTGAATTAATATTTAAAATCCCCTTCATTTACACTATATCAAGCTTCCGTTACTTCCTGCTCAATAGTAATTCCCATATTGGTCAAAATTAACCTGTAGCTGTCAACGATTAAAGTACAGACAAATTTTTTAACACGTTCCGTGTCGGGTGGGTCGCAGACCGTTTGATATTTCGGTCTTTCCCTTTCGTTGACTTAAACTATGCAGCTACGCAACTATGCAACGTCTTTAGCCAGATAGTGTTGAATGCAATAGCGAGAAGAAAAGATCGAAGAAGCTAAATAACAGCATAAATATGTTCGAGATGCTACAAATTCATAGGAAATGATAACAAATACAGCTCAAAATGTATAACATGCCTAAGACATACATACAGGGTGTCCCGTAACTCCTCGAACACCCGGAAATGGGGGGTTGCAACCCCCCCCAGAAATGCGAGATTTCGGCGGCGAAGTGATGGCCCGGACTTTGTCACCCAGGAAGAGAAAGCGCACGGGTACCATGAGGGTACCTGAGGGTACCATAAACTAAGTCCTTCCCCCGAAAAGTCGAACGAGGGGGCTCCAACGGTGTTTCGGAGCAACGCAGGATAGGACACTCTTAATATAGCCGTCGAGCGAGACGGACACCCGAGTACCTTATAGCAGCCGCTTACATTTATAAAATAATACATTTTGGTTAATAGCCTATCGTGTGTTACGTTTATTTAAGTTGTGCTAACACAACATACGATAAAAAAAGAAAACAATTTTATGTACACAATGTACATAAACAAAGTAAATAATATATTTATAAAACATTTATATTTTTCGTTGCAAGATTGTATTTATTACCTAAAGATTAGTTCTGAAATACGTATAGTAAAAATTCCAGTATGGGTCAGAAGAGACCCGGCGTTGGCGTGCGCGTCACTGTTTTCAGTCGGCTGTTCGAGGGTTAAATACACTATTATACAATGGAAGAAGCAATTCCTAGTTGACGTTGAATTGCACTGAGCAAGGCTCGAGCTCCTTATCTCCCTTGAATTGTTGTTCCGGCTCTCGGATTATGTGTACTTTGACGTCGGATTGATTTTACGACCTTAGTTTATCGCTTCCACCGACTATACCCTTCCATCAGTTGTCCTCTACACTCGTCGGCGAACGTTAAAACGATTGCCAGCACTCCTTCCTACATAGACTATCGCGTGATAGACGTACGTATTATACGTTCACCTTGGAGAATCTCGTTGAACATACATACATATATAGAAACGACTGGCTTTAGAATTTTCATCGAAATCTTGTCCGTCCGTCGTTCCAACTCGCGTCAACTTACATACGGCGGTTCCTTTGTCGTGAAACAACAAGCCGGGATGGTTGTGTTCCTTACTCGCGTTTCCCTTTGCAGCTCACTTTCGCGCGTTTATCTTCCTTCGAGGCGGGTTCCTGCATTTGCGGACGTCAACTTGAGAACTCGAGCACACCGCGGAGAATTCGAGCCTGAAGAATCATGCTCGACGCGTGTACGTTTCTCTCGCTTCGTTTTCCCCCGGTTCTCACGTCGCGTCGTCACGCGAAATCTTGTTATCAAACGACTGTTGCGCACAGCATGATGAAAGTGCGGTATCATTTCAGCCAAGATGAACGTTTCGTGTGCGGGTGAATTCTTAATTATGGCTCGTTGCTTCGTCTGATTTAGAACGAGGAGATAGGGTGAGTTTTAGAATTCAGGGAAAGGGAAACAACCGCGATTTGACAAGCGGATAGATTGGATTTTAGTTTGTTTAAATTGCGAAACTGTATTTTGTGTGGAATGCAAATTGACGTGGTTTAACCCTCACCCGTCCCTCAGTTTCGCATCTTAATAGGTCCCTCGGTGTCAATTTGACACAATGGTAAAGAATCAATTAAACGAAAAGATAAATAATTAATTTTGTAAATTTTTTTCTACAAATAGCCGAATAATACAATTCTTTACCCGAAAAGTGTGCCAAATTGACACGAGAGATGGATGAGGGTTAATCATTATTGACACCAACTTTCTAAAGATAGTGAATAGTTGGTACTGGTAAGTTACTTTGTTTTCTGTATGTATACTTCTATTTGTATCGATATAAACCTAATTTTTCAATCACGGTTTAATCGCATAAAAATTCACTTTGGAAAAATGATTGCTAATTTTGATTCGAACGATCCTTCTAGTGTTAATATTAGCTTAGTTAATATTGTATTCCATCCTTCCTTTAAAATATTAACTTTAACAAGAATCATTCACAGTGTATTCCCACGTTAGCAAATGATAATTCATTCTTTGCTCAAATTCTTTTTAATAACCAAAAGAAAATTGACCAAAGTTGTATTTATTACATAAATGTGGTCTTTCATCAACTAAATGCTACAGAGACGCATGTAATAGTAATTGTTACTCGGGCCATTTAAATTACTCTGGCTTGACAATTCGAGTAAAATGTGTTTAGTAAACTGACTTCTCCAAAACGAAGTAAGCAATTTGTACCCAGTGGAAAAAATAAAAGAAATTCAAATGGCGTAGAGAATTCTTACCCTTATTTAGTCGCTACGAGACTTTCGGTCTACTTATTTTTCGTATTCACACCAAACGAGGTTCGCCGCGTTTGTAGCATGATTAAACGTCTCTTCCTCTCGTGCGACTCAATAAAACTCAAGCATGTGCGGTCTCGTTTCGAGGAACGGTGCTGTTTGCACGTCACCTTGTTTCCATCGCAATGATTCAAGGTAAGGCAGCGTCCATCTTCGAATGTTACTTTAGTTCTGGCTCGTATCAAATTTGCACAGAAATTTCTGTGACACTGAAGTGCAAATTTGTTTTATTTTCCTCGTGAATTCATTCTCGTGTGATGCATTTGTGTAACAGTTGTCGTTTAATTTTAGAAATTGTGTACACTTCCTTCGAACACTTCTTAAAATTAGTGTATACTTTTGAAAAAGTAAATAACAGTATTAGATCGTTCAGTTTGGAAAATCATAACTCCGCTGAAATGAAACATTCTTATTTGAAATAATTTTCATAATGTTCCATTCACTTCTGCCAACGTATTGCAAGAGTATTAATTCAACGTACATAAAAAACGGAATGTTAGTTGTTTCGTTAGAAAGCTTCGTTACTTTTCTTATTGTTCTTCTCTTTTATTTTTAATTCTTTTCTATTTCTTCCCTTACTCCTTCCTGTACTGCTTTCTTCCTTGTTTCTTCCTTTGTTTCCCTTCACTCCTTCTCCCATCCTATCTACACTCAATTTCTCTTCCCAGGTGTCCCATAAATACTTCCACTCCTTCCTCCCTTTCGAGTTTTCCATTTCTCTTCCTTCGATCTTTTCTTCCTACTAGCTTCACTCTATTCTTCTTCCCAGCTGTTTAATTCCGACATGATGTCTGGAATTGTGTAGATGTAGCAACTGCATGGGCCGCTTAAACTTATTCTTTGTATCGCTAGAATTAATTTCTTTGATAGTTAGATACACGCCACAAACGCCGGTGAATATAGTGTGCTTCTATTTAGAACGACTCCTTCGTGGATTCTGATTCTACAAAATTCGTTGGTTCCTTCGTTTCTAGTTCGCAATCCCCCCCACAAAGGGTTGAATATCGGTTTTTCGAAGGAGTGAATTTTGATGCGAGGGCTGCCAATGAAAGTTAGAGCCTTGGTCAACACTCAACACGAATTCACCGCCTTTAGATAGTGAGACACTGTCAACATACACGTCAGAGAGGTTAGGAAAAAACTGTGAAAAAAGAAAACTTTTCGTCTGACTCAAAATAAATTTATAGAACACTATAAATGGTTCAATTTCTCTTCAGAAATGTCATAACAGGTGTTTCACTTTGAAAAATATCGATTAGTTATAGCAGTTTTTTCTTTCCAACGTAACGCGATTGAAAGAAACAGACGCGAAATCACCCCGTAACCCATATCAAGAGCAGCTCCAAACGCCCAACGCGAATGTGCTAAGATGCAGGAAGAAACCGCCCCGGACAGTTCTAGGTCCCACTTTTCTGCATTTCCTCTAGGAAGTCCTAGTGTCTTTGTCTAAAAGAACGCCGAGACATTTTTGCCCTCGCTCGATTATTTCGACAGGGCGTTCTTAGAAATAATCCAACACTCCTCGATCCACTGTACCATCCGTCCAATCGTCCAATCTGCCAGCCCATCCTATAGACTATTTCAAACAGTTCAACTCTAGTGCGGCGAAGCCTGCGTCTATGGCGCTCCTTGAAAAGCTGCTAATTACCACTGATTTTCCACGCGAGCATCCGCAACGAAGGGCACGTCGTTCGCACGAGAAGCACGTCTTTAGCGCGTTATGTCCCGCGGAAGCGATTCGAGGGCGGTCGAAGGTGGTCCAGCACGGTAGCGTCGGTCTGTAATCATCTGGCCGGCAATTTGCGTGGACGACGAGGGCCAGTTTACCGTTAATGGCCTATCTGCGTGTCTACGTGAGCGGTGAAGATATTCGGACGCTGTGGATGCTGTCAAATTCCCTCGTTTTCGCCCCGTCGTATTTAGGTAAAACGCAAATTACGCTCTTCGCGTGGGTGTTGACCGCGGCGCATTTGCGCGAGCGGCAAGCTCCAGCGCGTTGCAGAACTTGAAATTATGTATCGAGCATCCAGGCACAACGACTGCGCAAATTGCGAGCAATTTGCCGTTGAGAATTTATCGCGAGTTCGAGGCAGCTGCCTGAAGCCACGCCCGAGCTGCGTGGCTCCGCTCTTTGACGCCAGTTTCACGGATTCGTTTTTAGTGTGACGATGGGATGAACCAAGGGAACGAAATTATCCTTCGTTTCAAGCGGTTCCTAGTGTTCTCTCGTTGCCGGTGGCCTCGTAACGCCCCCCCGAGTGCCGGAGCGTAAGCTGGAAGAGGAATTGTTCCGTCTGCTTTGGAGATTTTCACCTACCGTTCAGATTTTCGCGGTTAGCTGGAAGAAAGTGGTCGTTTATTCCGGGTCCGCGATATTTTACACTTAACAAATCAAACGGGACTGAAGGAAGCTTTCGGTATTTTCGTTTTGCACCCGTTTTGCTATTCCTCTGCTTTGCCTTTTCGTTCTCTTGTGTAACGTGGCATGGGAGAAAATTTGTAGGAAAGAATTTTTTACAATGCAATTCTTGTACGAATTTCACGGATTCGTTCGTCACGATGTATCGAGGCGCTAGCTGTTATCAAATTAATCGCTGAGCCTAGTTTATATACAAGAGTTCGTGAAATCGCGTTGTAGATTGACGTGTTCTACGATTGTTACGCTTTCGCCTGACCAAGCACCGTACTACATTTCCCTGTTTCCCAGACTGAAACCTCCATTACGGAGATGTCGTTCTGAGTTCATTGAGATGACAAAATAAAATTCGTGAAATAAACTAAACCATTCCAGAAATTGAGTACCAGAGGTGTACATAAGTGTTCGAATCACACACGGGATTCTATTTATTTAGCTTTTGCGATTTTACTAATTCTAAGTGAAAACTCAGTGAAGTATTAGCTACAGAGAGCGAAGAAGCGAAAACGCTAGATGCATCGCATGCGGCGATATTGTGGAGTCAGAAGAGGAGACTTCCTTGTTCACATAGTAATTCTAGTATTCCGATTGCCCACTGAGACATCTAACTATTTAGCAAACCGTCAACCCTAGTTCGGTCTTCGGGTCTTTTTTGACCCATCGCCTTCTTGATTTTCTAATAACTTTTCCTGTTATCTTTAACACCATATCAAAAGTTTATTGTCTAAATTCATATGGCGAGCTGGTAGCAAAAATTGGGTTAAAAAAGACCCAAAGACCTTAAGCGTATAATCGAGTAGCGACTGAGAAGCGACATTAATTGTCACTTGGTAAATAATGAATCAAGATGAAGCTGTTCGCCATAGTGAAATAGAGAATGCACTGAATATTTATATAAAGTCGCACAGTTTATTTCTACGTTAGTTTGAAAAAATTTCAAAGAAGATCCGATTTGCAACCTTTCCTATAACAAAATCGCCTCCGAGTGCAAAGGGTTAGATCGATGGTTCCCCAAAAATAGCTGGTTTTCGTCGTTCTTGTCATAAACTTGTCCTGTGAACGGTCTTAACAATAAGTATATTGCAGGCAATGGGGATTATTTCGAAGATGTACAGAGTATCCTACGTTAGGAATGGAGAGTATCAAATTGTTGTACGTTTTTCTGAGAGTTATTGCGGATCAGAGTTTCGACTTGAGTTAGATTTTCAGACTGGTTTTTTTACAAGTGGTGTGTCGCTGAAATATAACTTTCCGGGGCCAGAGACGCAGGTCAACGATTAGAGTCGTCGATCGTGTCTTAATTTTGTGCTTTGGTCGAGGGCGACCAAATTGCAAATGTAGATATTGCTGAACAAATGAATAATTTGTATTCTATTTCGTGTGTCTTAAACCTTTTTCAAAAGAGCAGTATCCTGCTTATTTTTCTGAACAATAGCAACGACAATTTACCCGTCATTCTTGTAAAAAGTGTGAAAAGAATATCGTGGAACGATTTGCACCGTGCGTAATTTAATTCCAACAGAATTGAAGACACGAGTGGATTCTTACGTGTAGATCCTTGCGTTCTGCTGATTTCAAGACTTCCGAAAACTTCGATCTTGAGAACTTGGCAAGTTCAAGTGCATTTCTAACAAGTCCTCGAACTTTCACAATATTGTTCTTTGAGAAACCGTATTTTGTGCCATCGAAATGTTTTTCCGACCGTCGATCGACTTCTAGAACTTTACATTCCCCGATATTGTGTTTGACTTGGTGAAAACGAGGAAGTATTTTTAAAGGAAACCTCTAGAATTAGCAGCTGGACCTCGTCAAGTGTATTTTTCAGCGACGTATGGTAGTAAGGTTGTCTTAATACAGTGCACACTTGTTTGCCATCTTCTGTAATGTGTATTTTTTTTCATGTAAAAAGTAACGAGGTATAACACCTTCCAGCATATTTAATTTTGTTTTTATCAAGCCAGGAAACATGGTGTTGCAATATATTAAATTATTTGAAATGATAAGCACTCCTTTGCATTTTATTTTGAATCAAATTCATATATCCATAAATCTATTCTTAAAAGAAACATACGAGTTGCTTTCAAAGTATCTTGCGATGCATATAATAGATACACACTCACACACGCACGCATAGAAATTCATTGAAATAATTTTAAAGTTCACAAATTACTTGCTGTTTAATTCGATGCAATGTTGAGCTTAACCCTGCACTTTTCTAAAGAAGCTGTCATGCACAGGGTGTCCCAGTTTTTCCCGATCAAGCTTTCTGTAATTTCTACTGGTATAAGTAAGAGAAAAATGTTGTATAAACAGAGGTCGTTTGAAGCTTTATTAAAAAGTTATAACAAGTTATAACAGTTTCTCTCATTCCTCGGTAATAGTTTTTAAACATATCTGGTGCTATCCTATATACTACACTTTTCAACTGTGCTGCCTATAAGAAAAACACGCAAGAATTCCTCGTGACACATGAACAAATAATTCCTAGACTCCCATTTGTTACCAATTTCAATAAACAGTACCAAACTAAAGTTTAACCCAAAATTTGTATCGACCATCTTAAAGTGCTCCGCTTTCTTCCGCACTCACCCCCTACGAGCATCCCCCAAATCGATACAAAACACAACACAAGACACAATAAACAGCAAATCGAATATGAGAGATAAACAAGAACACTTTCTGGCTCTCTTCTCAACTTCAGCTTCGTCGTTGCCAGGTCTCTCCCTCCTCCGCTATCCTGCTTGTCCTTATAATCCTCCTTTATCCCTTCTCCCCACTGGCAGAGCTTTCGCGAATGCCTGGAGAGAAGCGGAGAGAGTACAAGACCGCCGTAGTATGAAACTAAGAATCGCGCTGTTCCGGTCCCTATCTTCTTTCGTTGCCTCCGCTTCGCGCAGCTAAGTATGCCGGGAGTTGAAATATCACCACGCTGGAGGAAGGGGGGCAACGTCGAAACAATTTGGCGACATGCCAACCCCTGGCTCTCCCGATTACGTCCAAACGCACGTAACTTAACCCTGTGTGGATATGGGCAACTAGAGCAACCCTCTCTCTTCTCCTCTCGTGGCGACTTTCCGGAGGAAGCGTACATAACGATCTGGAAGGATTTACACACAGTCGTGGAATTCCATTGAGCATATTTCCTGGTGTCGCACGATGCACGTTCCGTTTCTTTGCACTTGTACACACAGATGAGTGTACATCTGAGATGTTGGCACATCTAGCTACAAGCTGAAACAGCACAGGGAATAGGGCAATCATCTGCTCTCGGGCCACCGATCCAAGTGGCTGTAGTGTAACAGCGACACCTCTGTTCACATACATTGTCATTACTGGCTGAGTTAGTTGATCATATCTGAAGGAATGATGGAAAGAGATGGCGAGGATCGACGGAAAAGGAAATTTGAGCTAGTGGACTCGTTATTAAGTAAGGCTTTCTAGGAGGCCCGTGATTTAGACGCGGGAGCGACTAGAAGGACTCAGGTCAGAAGTTATATATATACAAACGAGAGCCTTTATGAGCACTAGCAAGAACTCCTTGATTTGTCCGTCCCTCTGGTGGCAGAGCGTAGGAAGCGTTTAGAAGTTCGCCGCGTAATGGAGAACGCGAACGAAACAAATGCGACAGTGTGAGATGCTTATTTAGAGTGAAACCCCTGAAAATAAGATTTCTTGAAGGGAATTGGGTGGAGCAGTCCCTTGTGCTACTTTAGCTTGTCGGTGGTGTGTTAACATTTCATCTCCGCCTAGTACTGTGCGTTGCTAGAAAGATGACGAGCGGAAGGAACGCGGGTCTGATTGAATTATGTCTCCATAGGCCCACCTTTTTTGACACAATTGTAGAAGTCATCGACGAATCGGATCACATAGCATCACGTGACTGAAGAATTAGGCCATCTTGTCCCTGTGTCGTCACACTAGTCATCTTTCCAGCAACGCACAGTACAGACCAGCAAAGCAAAGATGAGGCTTCAGGCGGGAATTAGGGTGTAGAAGTGGGGAACGCAGGAGAAATTGCCAATAGCGAGAGAGCAAAGCTATCGAACTTACTCTTATGTCTTCACTGGTAGCCAATTACGATAGAATAAGGCTATCGTACTTACTCTTCTGTGAACGACAGGCGACGATCGGGCCTCGTGCAAACAGTTGGTAATAGACTAGTAGTCGATGATAGACCGGAGTGATAATTTCGTGCGCTCCACGAGTAATCCAACCATAGTCATTTTTATCATTTATATTTTATCTTTATGAATATAGTAGCAAAGGATTGGTGCGGTTGTCCCGATAAAAATGAGTACAAACATGACATAAATCGGACTAACTATAACAGTAATCGCTTTTAAAGCATACTTGAAAATCTGGAATACTAAATGCGGTGACTGGTAGAATTACCTTGATTTATGCCGTGTTTGGACTTATTTTCATCGGCAGAACCTCACCAGTTTATTAGTACTACTTTCGTAAAGATAAAATGAAAATTAGGGAAATTAAAATTTTTGATATTGAATAATTCATTGCAACGCAAATGGCATCCCTATCAAGTGTCGGTTCTTAAAGAGTCAGAAAGAACATTAGAGGAACTTAAGATAGATTCGGCTAGGAAGAAACGTGAATTCCCAAAAATAAGTTTGAATAACAACGTAACGTACTAAACACGGGAAAAATCCAAAATAGTTTTGCCTGAAAAATATCGAAATTAAACGGGAAATTGATTCAATCAATAACCTAATGACGTACAGAATTTGTCACAAATTGCAGATAAGCGGATAATAAATTTTGCGGCGAAATAGAATTTAAAGTGGAAACGGTTCAATTCAGCATTCATGATAGTATTTTCACGCTTCTATAATTGAACGACCGCGGAAGTTTAATTTTCAATTATTAGGAAAAGTTTGCTGCAGCTATATAGGGATTAAAATGTTGTTGTTGTTTTTTTTATTGTACGGTCTCTGTTCAACTGATCACACTTTTTCCCCCATTCCTCAATTCCCATTTCATGGAAGTTCTCTTCTTTTCAATAAAACTCGCTGCGGTGGCTTTTACAACATCGCCGCTGATTTTTCTTCCTTCACAGCGCCGTTCCACAACGAAAAATAACCGGTGATTGATTGAAAACTAGAATCATCTCGTGGTAAAATAATTAAAACTTTGATGGGAAAGTAATTAAAACGTTTCAGTTCTTATTCTTTTTTCTACCGTGGACAATTTTCTATTTTCTCCGTTAGTTTTCTGAAAGTTCGACAATTGAAGTGTCAGTATTACAGCAGAATGTTCATTACGTTCACTTTTACTTCTCAAGCTGCAAATTTTTCTTTTTGAACAGTCGAAATGCACGTATGTTACGAAACTAGGTGTTTCATAACTCTGGTATGCATTTTGAATGAAAACAAAGTTACAAACAGTGTGTTATATTCGAACGAAAAGTTTTCACAAAATAATTCGTTCTTTGGTGTAGCTCACATTAACGAAAACAGTCGAAGTTGATCTATTCGCCTTACTTATGTCACTTCTAAATCGTTCGTTATTAAATTGTACACAATTATTTAAAAACTTGTAAAATATTTTGAAATATATTTAATTAAAAAGTTTATTGAAAAGAGAGACACATTTTCTAAAATATGAAGTAAACATAATTTCCATATTTTCCCGAACTGTCGACACTTTTTGCACAACAGTTCTATTTGTTTCTTAATTCTGTTCGCCGCCACCGCCATCTTATTGGACTGAATGATCGAAAAATCGGATGAAAAGAGATTCTTACAAATCCATTGAGCTGGTTAATTTCAACGGTCTGGTTCGAACAGATATCGTTTCAGATATTACGAACTATCGTTTTCAGGATTACGTGAAAAGCTTGGAATTATCTTTTTCTAAAACCGCCAAGACTCTCTTGCACGCCGTTCCATCTTCTCCATTCTGGTATCCTCGCTTATCGTTTGCTTCCAAGCCAGATAATGCGATGATTCGTAGGCTAATCTTGTATCTCATCGTATGGTTATCTCGCCGACGTTTGTAGTCAATTTCGTCTACAGTACGAACAAACTATACGCTATTTATGAGATGATGCATTAATTCGTAGAATTATAGTTAACCATGTGACGAGATAAAATCGTGCACCCGGTATGTATCCTCAGTTGCACATTTTACGTTGCAAATTGTTATTTCTATATATTTTAACGTGACGTAATTTGAAAAACAATTATTTTGCATTACAATTTAGGCAATTAGAATAATTGCAGAGTAATACTTTATTTTACAAATTTATTTTTCAATACATTAGATTGTTTTATTCAAATGATCGTATTTGTTGCCTCGCAAGAAATCGCGACGAACCCTCGGTCTGGCGGATTATCGTCATAAACTTGTTCAATTACACTTGGCCGCCCCAAAAATGGGGGTTTTCTAATGTTAAGCAACAATCCCCTTCCCTTGGAAAGAGCTGCGTCCCACCTAAACAACCTCCTCCAATGAGGAGTCAGCACCTACAACCCCCAGAAGAAATCGGCCGCCAATCGGCAGCTGGCCGAGCGGATAAAACTAAGGAAACGAGGCAGAAGCGCGTCCTTTTTTGGAAGTCTTGTCTAGTGGCGACATCACCTCAAGTATCACTCTGTTGCAAATAAAACTAGTTCTTAGCATTTCACACTGAACAAATCAAGGTGTGATTAAATTCGCGTACCGGTTCGGCACTTAAGCATCGAACATTACGCGACCCGAATAGTATTATTCACCTATTTTTTACTATTAGGTTTAGTATTTAATATTAAATTTTTTAGTATTGGCAAATAAATGCTGCTTTACACCGGAAAGAGAAAATACGAGTAACATTTGTTTTGCAAAGTGTAGAGTATATTTCACCTCTTGATTTATATTTTTCTCTAGCCTTCAGATGTTCATTTCTACGTTTATTCCACTTTTAAACGAAATAAAATCACTGATAACGTAACGTTACTCTCACTTTACCTCACATCTTCGCTACAATTTCTGAACTAACTGCTTTTCTTTTCCCTCCTATTGTTTTATTCCCTCTTTCACCTGTTCTCCTCCCTTCATTTTCCACCTCAACCTACTTTTCCCCTCTCGGTTTAATACCTTCTCTCTTGCATCCCCCTCCTTACTTTTCTCCTTCTTTACAACCTCTCTATTCCATATATTCCTTCAGGTTAGTACTACGGTGGTTGGTTACAGAGGGGAGAAAAGAAGTAGGAGGAAGTAAGGATAAGGAAAGATGCGTTTCGTCCTGGTACTATAACATGCTGAAATCGCCACAACAGCGGCAATCACACGGCGATAAAAAGAAACATAGCATCCTGTTTAAAAAAATAGAGATGGCCTTGAAGTCTCCTCTAAACCTCCACTCGCGTAAAAATTATGTACATCACATTTTGCCCCCCTCTATATCTTGCAAACTTTGTATATAAAATTTTTTCATTTTATTGCAAACGGAAATTTTTCTAGTCGACGAGGTTTTTGTTCCACCCTGTATATAGTAATACCAGCCTTAGCGAGAACTTGTGAGAAAGGTTGACGACAGTTTGGAAAAAGTATTAAACTGGTGGTTTTTGAAGTGAAGGTAGTTGATGTGAATAAATTAATTTTATCAAATTTTTCAACGCGAAATAACAATACGTTTGATATACTCGTAGCTTTAGTCGAAAGTTGCTTCCTTTAGGTTTTTACGTAGCTGAATGATGTACATACATATGTACATTTCATCGCTACGATTTCACGATCTAGATACTCCGCTTTGAAGAAAACACTTTTAGATCCGTCGAGGTCACGATTCAGAACCGATCATGCGCTATCAGTTGTCGCATACGTATTTATACAGGGTGTATCTAGTAACTGGGCCGGACTTTCACTTTGTTCCCTTTGCAGGTAGAAAAAAATTGCAGAGGAAAATTTTGCATTGTTTAACAAGCTCTATCGTCGAGTAGTGCGAGTTTTTGCAAGAGTGCATCGGTGCAGTTGCACTTGTTTTTAAATGGAACCCTATACATCTTTTTTGCATTAATTGGCATTAGTTGATTCCTCCTTGTGCTATTTAAAAATGTTCCTCTACAATTTTTTTCTATCTGCAAAAGGAACAAAGTTGTAATCCGGCTCAGTTGCTATATAGGTACACCCTGTATAGAACCTTCGATTGAAAGACAGTTCCACGTAGTAGTTAGTAGCATTTAGAAATTTTGTTAGTTACTATTACCTCATTCCACACGTATAACTACAAATTATTTTATAGTTAGCTTATTTTATTTTCACACATAAATACAGAATGTTCCATTTTGTAAAATCGTGGTGACATAATGTAGAAAAGAAAAGTAATTATTTTAACATACATACGTGCCCCTTGAAATCAAGCAACTTTTGCTTCACACACCATTTCACATAGTGTACAGCTTACGAGTAATTTCAGGTCATCAGTGTTAGGTGAATCATCCTGTATAATACAGGGTTAGTCGCAAGAAACAGAACACTGAAATATCTCTGCTAGGACTGAAGATAGAAGAAAATATCCAAGACGAAATTTGTACTGTTTAAGCTTGTTACGGCGTCTTGGACTTAAGCAAGCGATATGTCCAATCGTTTTGGCGCTCGGTTGTCTCTGCCTGGTTGCATGGAGAGGAAATTATGGTACAGCGACGTTCAGTTATTCACAAATAGTGCTATATTTGATAAATACTTTCAACGTATAAACTGAGTTGGTTATAAATTTGAGTAGTTTTCTCTATATGTGGTAATTCTTGTTTGAATATCTGGCTGTAGGGGTGATCTGCGTGTTCTGTCGCTTAACACGTTAAGCGCCATGTCAGTCACCGGTGACTGACGATGTACAATTTAAAAAATTATATTGTTCTATTAATAAATTTTAAATAATTTGGAGATCATAAAAGAATATACCTAAATATTACTTGTTACCGAAACAAAATTTTAACGAGTATTATTAAAACACACGCAGTCTTATCGCAACCTTACACAGATCTCCGGCCGCTGACATATCGGTGAAATCGGATATCGCGGGCTAAACGGAAAGGAAGACAAAACAGGCTCGGCGCTTAACGTGTTAAGAAAAGGTAACAAAAGGGGAAAGTGGGAATTGCAAGTGTTTTTCTGGTTTTCTAAGTTCTCCCGCGCATCTGGAAAGTAAACGTTGGAATATTATGGAACAATGGGATCGCGAGGGTGAAACGTGCAGTCGCGGAGTCAAGTGGTAAATAGAGTCAAAAGAGAAAGTTTTGGAGTGGGTCTTCGTGTTGCGTCCTATGCAAATGGTGTCCTGCTGTGTGAAACTAATAAACTAAGTCGTTGCCCGAGACGTCTTTTCGACCAAGAATTTCATTGTTCATGACTGAACTGTGACGAACGGAGCGCGAGCACGTCGAAGTTGTTAATTCTGTGGATTTAACACTGTTTAGGGGCTAGCTGCTATAAGTACCGTTGCACAAGTATACCATTTCGACCAAGGATTCAATGTGCCAAAAGACACGACTTACAGAGTTTTTAATATCGAAGTAGAAATTTTGCTGGGTGCACAGAGACTGATCTTAAATGGTAATTGCTTTCAGGGGGTTGGTGACCAATTGTAAGGGTACAGGAGTTTAGGCTGGTTCGTTTTGACGAGCAATGCGCGGGAAAGTTGAGAAAAACAAGGGATGAGTATTCCTAAAATTAGTGAAAAACAAGGTGACGAATGCTCGAGATTAGATGAGCTATCACAAAACACTAGCGAACATGGTGCTACAAACAAATTTTTTATTAGCCTTTTTTTCAAGATTATTCAACACTAGAATTACCGACCGGGTCGAAATGACCCATTAACATCTTTCGAAAAAACGTGAGTGTTCGATACCGGTGAAGGTATTATCGTTTCTAACTTTCCAATTTTATTTTCTACACGTGTGCTTCTATTCGTATCAATATGAATCGAATTTTCCAATCGCGGTTTACTTACAGAAAAATTCACTTTTGGAAAGTCGGGTCATTTTGACTCGGCTGGTAATTCCAGTGTCAAAGGCCATCGACATTTCTCTCAACGACACTATATACTTTTAACTTCACTGCGTTGTGCATAACCGATACCGTTGGTACGTAACTGGTAAATACAAACGTATCGGTGTTCGCGTATGCAATTGAAAAATTTCCGCAACTACTTCTTCCCCGAGGAAATGAATAAATATACTTAACAAAGAAATCCAGCACGGCTATCCCCTTACACCTATCGCGCATAATACCGGGATGAAAAGTTATTTCAGCGTCTCAAAAATTACCTCGCAAATCCAACCCTCTATTTCGTAAAAAATGGTCCTACAGAGAATGCCAGATGTAAACTCCTAGGGAACCATTTCCAGGGAAATGCGACCCTATGTAGACGGCAGCCGCTGTGAACGTGGTCGCGTGAAAGCTCGCATGTACTGTACATAGGTCTGCGGGGCGGTCTCAGAAAAATGATTCGGAGCAGGCCGTGGAGAAAATGGAATTACCAGGTGGACTGCAGTGACCACGGCACCAATTAGCGTGGCATTAATTGAATCGGGCGTCGCCGGCTGGTGACGTATACACACGTGTTCCGGTTCGCGCGTACGTCGGTTCGTGTGCATAATAAATTTTGCGCTACGACGACCTTTCGGCCGCAGCAATGGCGCTGGCAATCCCATTACCGTGATTATCGTACGCGACTATCGATATCTATCTGCAGGCATCAATCTGCGTGCACCGTGAAATTTTCTGTGTCCGTCAACATTTAACCAAACACGCGAGCTTTCGAACAGGGAGGTGCGGGAACACAAACAACGCTTGTTTCTTGCGAATTTGCCGGACAACAGTTAACCCTTTCAATGCTATCGGTACACGTTTCGTATGTATCTGGTCACCTGTATGATTTAAATTATATTTCCTCGCATTGGTACAAATGTACAGGGTGTTCGCGTTGTTACCTTCTGAAATTCTTGAATAGAAGAGGACAAAGTTTTATTATTTTTCATACGATTCTTTAAATTTGCAATGGTTTTCGCGAAACTGACGGGTGTAATTGTTTTTGTAATATGAAAGTGGTTGACGAGAGAAGTTCGACGATCTGAAACAGTCATTTTTAAATTCGTGTCGATGTTTGGTGTGACATAATCAGTGAAACACTATTGGGACGTTATTTTTACGACGTTAAACGGTTATAGATATTTAGAACTTTTATCCCAATTTTTTCTGACCAAACTTTGCTAGCAATTTCTATAGGTATAAATAAGAGAAAAAAAATGTTGTATAATTATAGGTCGTTTGAAGCTTTAATAAAAATATTACGACTTGCAGTTGCTATGATATAATTTATCCAAACTGTGCTTACTATCTTAGGTCGTGGATAGTGTCGAACTTCTGCCAGTGATATTCTTGCCTTGTATCGTAGTAACCTCATAGTTCCATTCGCATTTCGTATTTTTGTTATAATTTTTCAATAAAGCTTCCAACGACCTATATTTACTTAACATTTCTTTCTTATTTGTACCTATAGAACGTACTGACGAAGTTTGATCGGAAAAAATTGGGACACCCGGTATATTCGTTGTACCACGAGACTCCAGATTGAATAATTCTTTTCAGGATCTTAATAATGTTCTAACGTAAGTGCATGGTTGAGTGAATGTAGGGACTTGGGCTAGTTTATGACCCCCACGCGCTAAGGGCTGGGTCAGGTAAGGACACAGGCACGTGCTCGCGTGACGCTGACTTTGCTGGGTAGAAACCCCCAAATTGTGCCAGGGTTTCCCGGAGGCAAGAGAGGGGCGTCAAGGCTCGTACATAAGGACGCGTTAGGAGTATTGAGGAAGAATTGTATTAGAACGAATTAGGAAGCGCGTAGTTGACAAGGACGAGGAGTCAATGACAATAAATATAGCTTTCAATATTATTTTAAATAATCCCGACAAATATTATTTAGACCAAAAGCCCTTACACTAACGACTGCTTAAGTTCGTTTCACATTCAGTGCACCTATTTATTCTAATTAAATAACCATGGTACTGTATCAAGTGTAGGAAATGAATTCTTTTCGACTTTCGGGTACTATCAAAGTTTTATTTAGAAAAAAGTGAAAACAGATCAATCAGCGTTCAGGTTTGCTTGACGTTTAACGAACAGGAGCGTATCTACCATTTTCTTCCTTTGAAAATCAGAAAGATATTACCACTGGATCCGTGGAATTATTCTCCTCTCTCTCTCTTTCTTTCTCTCTTTCCTTCTTAATCCACGTTTCATTTCAAAGCCCTGTCTAAGCTCAACACGTTTAACCGGCTAAAGCAGCTGACTCCGACTTCTCGAATTCTTCGATTCTCCACGCTATCCTGGAATCGCTATATCCTCTACCTATCACAAGCGTGAAACCTCCGTATTTCTCGTTGTTCCACAATTTCCGTAATTGAATGTCGCTCATTTTCGCTTATCGGGTAATGCTTCCTCCTCCACCTCTGGCTAAACCGCCTCCGCTCTCTCATCATCCTTTTCTTCTCGCGTGTGCTCGTTTTCCTTGTCTCACTCGATTCATCGTGTCACTTAACGCTGTCGCTGCCAGTCACTGTTTTATTTGATATTTTACGGTAACGCTGTTTGCGTTAGGATTACCTCGTTTCGAGCGGGTTTATAGGATACCAGGAACGGCCGCGCTTCATCCAGTTTAGCGGCAAAGCGGCCCAAATAAATTCGGTTTAGCCTGATGAAACGCTCCGTTCTTGACATGCTAGAAAATCGTCTTTAGATTACCGCTAAGCACGTTGTCCTGTCATTTATCACAAAATTCTCTGGTTTCGTTGAAAACCTCCCACAGAATCATTTTACCCCTTATCAGAGTTAACGTATTTGTATAGTGCACTACTTTAAACGATACAAGCTCTATTAAACTCAACAGTTCTACTCTATTTCTCGTGGTATAGTTTTGCAATTGCATTTGAAGTTTGTAGCAAAGAAATCGAAATATTCTGATTCCTCGAATTGAACTTTCATTTTTTTAAATATACAACATGATATAAAGGTGTCTTTAACACTTTTGTCCAACTCTACCTCTGACTATGTTAGAATTATGGTAATAAATTAAAAGATATTATTTTAATTATGAATCTTCTTTATTTTGATACGCGAGGAAGGCACGTCGCTATGCAATCAATCAAACAAAACATCGGCAAGGCGCAGAGAAAAAAAAAAAACGTATCTGCGTCACCCATACTAAACAGATGGTTACTATGTTATTTCTATATATATATTTACATTAATCTGTCTCAGTATGCTGATTATTTTTGCCGTTACTATTACACAGACACATACTCATTTCTTTTTATAATCCAACAGACTATTTCATAAATTAAGGATCTAGAATGGTACATCGAGCCTGTCTTGTCTTATTAAGAATAACGATAAGAACAGTAGCAATGTCTTTATTACACCCACAGGTATAAATAATAATAAAAGATTTGAAGTGACAGGAAACGATCGACCATAACGACGACACATAACGTAATAGCCAACAGGGGAGGTCCAGCGATAAAATACAGCAGACATTATTTGAAGGTGAACTGAACGAAAGTGGTTTAGAAATTCGGGAGCGATTTTAATAACAACGTTTTTTACTTACTGGTTACTCACAATGCTATTCTCACGTTCTATTCCTACAACGAACTGCTTTCTTACTGACTCGTGCACTATTCTTCTCACTCATTTAAGATATTCTAAATTGAGAAGATTTTCTGGATCAGAACAGGGTGCAGGAGATTTGACTCGATGCACTTGAGACCAAATTGTTTTCGCTCTCTCTCACGCTCGCGCACTCTCTTTGCATTCGCACAAACACACTCGCTCTTGTTTAATAACAACGAACGTCGGAAGGCCTATTCCTGTCGCAGGTTGTTCCGTCGCGCAGGTACAGAACGCATGGGGTCTTCGTTGACCGAGTTTATGGCACGCTCGCACGAGAAGGTTATTTTTGAGAACAAAGACGCTTCATAGCTCCGCGAAAAATAAGTAATTTCTTACAGAACAATGCCTTTAGAATTTCGACTTATCCGCGTCCTCAATAACCGAAGACGTGTCATAAACCAGGTAGTCCTGAAAGGTCAAGCCACACGCGCGTATTAACGGCACTTTCGGCCGAGGGTTGACCTGGCGGGAATTTCCGACGCGTCACCGAAGGACAGCGAAGATTCCACGCACCCGCAGGTAGGGCCCCACTCCTTCCAAGGAAAAGCGCGCTAAGGGCGCAATGGAAGGGTGAGTGCCACTCAAGGGGCACGTTGATTGGTAATTTGTGCGTACGTGAAAAACCAATCAGCGTGCCTTCTTTTACTTGGCGGGGGAGTCACGGCGGACTCCGGAAAACGTTGGGGACTCGAGACACGATTCGCAAGCAGTCACTCGTGTGAACAACACATACTCTACAGCCGTTCAAGTCCAAATCGAGTCTTCGACACAAAGTCGTCAATCGTTCGTGACGCACTCTACTTTTGCTAACGTACGAGCAAGGTAGATTTTTGAAACAGTTACCCAAGATTAATTTGGCGGGTAACAAGTCGTGAGCGGAAATCAGTTTGAAACGATCAAACACGCGAACGCGACGCGACACAGGTTTTTCTCAAAAACAACCTCGACCGTATGATCGGCCCGCTCCGGCCATTAACCCTCGTACGACGAATGCAGATGTTACGTCCGTAACCTCCAAGCCTAGCGAACCTCTCTTGTCTTCGAGGAAACCATAGAACTCCTACAATGGTCACACACTCTGCATTCACCAAAATTCCTTCGGGCAGTTACAGCGAAAAGCCACTCAAGAGTAGTGCAATAAATCGAGGATGCTCGTGGGTCGGAGTGTCACGCGTCTGGTTCGTGTCTTCGACATCCTTCGATGCCCCAAAAAAGGGGCAATTGTCTAAACTTGGGTAGGCTCGCTGTACTGTCCGGAAAATTCCCAAACTATCTATCCTCGTCTCAATCTTTCCTCCTCTAACCCATTTCCACCACTCCGAGGATAGGAGTGAGAAGCAGCTTAAAAAACCAACGCGCTTCTAGCGCAGACACTCAGTTGTATATCCTTGCATCAAGGAACGCCTCTGTACAGAAACCGATAGTCAATAAACTTGTGTGAATTAAATCCTGCGGCAGTCGCTGTCGGCCGCCCCTACCCCAGGTAAACTCCTTGAATGGACTGACCGAAACCGGGGGCCCTGAGGTACGAAAGGTACGTAACACAGGGTCATTTTGACTGAACAGCGATAAAGTCGAGCGGCTCGGATTAGGGAATACACTTATTTTACGTATCAAGTGTAAATAAACAAGAAAAATATGAAATATATACAATTGAAAGTATACACATTTGTACGAAATTCCTTCTTGAAACCCGCGTACGATGGAAATTTCGTCTCCCGCGTCCGTCTAAAACCATTCGTCATCCGAGGATTAACCTCCTACATATGTAAGATACAATTTTTATCAAGTAAATATGTTTCACTTACTTCCACGCAAACTTTAACGCACAAACATCTCACACCACGCACATCTAATAACTTACTTCATCTCCAAGAACGTCTTTATTGCATTAATTCGAAACGTCCTCCAAAACCGTCGTCTTGACGTGAATTCAGAACTGCTCGAGGTTTAAACGAAAAATCACAGGAAATAGCCATACGTCGAGCACGTGACGTTTACAACGTTATAGGAGGAATCAATGGTGTGCAAATCCTTAGCAGAGACGTTCTTGGAAGTTTAATGGGATATCGATGATCAGACCGGCGCGGCGGGTAAAAGAGGAGGAAAATCGTGGTTGGTGAGGCGTTTGGTCTCGAAGAAGGGAGAGAGCTTTGGTGCCAACCGTGGAAGAAAAATAAGAGAACGAGGCATTAGAAGGAGATAGAAGGGGGCAAGTAGATGTGTAATACACAAGTGAAACCGTCTGCTTCTCAAGGAGGAAAGCATCGATGAATTGAATGGGGGGTGAATCGATGTGTCTGGAAACAGC
>NW_017100329.1:272975-301545 GCF_001263275.1 Habropoda laboriosa | reverse complement strand
TCCCTTCAAAGAGCCATTGTTACTTGCCGAAGAGGATTGATCAGGTATCGTCTATTCAATGAACAGCTGATTAGCAAGCCGGGGTTGTGTGAATGCAGCTGGTCCCGCGGCGTTATTTATTGCCTGGTCGCGAGGTGTTTCATAGGTGGGGGAAAGGGGAATATTTCTGCCGTGGCAGTCGATTATTCCTCTCAATGATTCGATAATATTCCATGCGTTTAAAGGTTAAAGAGCAGCGAGTCGTTCATTCAAGTTTGCACTTGATTTATAGCGGAAGGTTGAAAATCATTTGCTCTACTTGCGATTTTATTGTGAGGATAAATGACAGATCGGGGGAAATTAAAGGATGCACGTGTATGTGCACAGCAGTTTGGAAGTGTTAGGACACTCGTTACGTTCGTACAGAGACTGATCGAATCTTTAATTACATAGTTTTCGAAATGGTGCCCACGATGTCAAATACTAATCGACCGATTTCATCGATCGGCGGCTCGTTCGATTCGCAAGAAAATTCTCTGTAGACTGAACTATTAGGTTGGTCCATTTCGTATTCAATGAAAGTATCGTGAATTTTTTGGTTCTGTCCAAGTAATAAAATGTTTTTTGTTCGAAAACTATGGAGTGTCAGATTAACAAAGAAAAAGTAACCTCGACATCTTTTACTTTGTGAGTTTAATCGTGGTTCTGAAATTGCTGAAGCTGCCCATATTTGTACAGTCTACGGGAAATGTTATGTTTAGTAACAGAACAGCACAAAAATAGGCAATTCTGCCATCAACGACGAGTCACATTCGTTTAGAGCGTTTAGAAGCTCTGCTTTGTAATGACAACCAACTGGCGAATCAGTCGAGGGGATGCACTGCTCTCGTCAAACAGTGCCCCGTCATTTAAAGACAATGGGAAAAGTGCAAAAAGTTCCACATCATCTGAGACAAGAGAAGAAAAACTGCACGAACTTATGTGACAAGTCCAATAGAATTATAAATATGAACGTATGTCATTAGGAAATACTTTGTGTAGAATAGAGAGGATAATTAACATTCGGAAATTAAGAAATACGCGGACCTGTTGTATGGGATAAAAGATAAATTTCTGTGGAATTGAAGCATAATCCTCTGGGAATGATGATTCGGATGCTGATTGTGGAAATTCCCAATTACATGGACATTGATTTCCTGACTCTCGATTATCTGAACGTACAATCAGAAATTCGGCTATTCGAGATGAGGGAATAATTGAACAGTATAGTGAGCTGTACTTTCATCTGGCCAAACTGTCACCTTTTATTCTGCTATTTATTAGCACAACGGCCGAAGTGTAAAAATAGTTGTAGCTCTAATAAAGATTCTCGAAAGAAATGTGAAATTATATTCTGAAATTGAAGCAATTGTAAGGAACACTTTAAAAAAAAAAAAACAAGACACAGTGTAAGCTGTTAACCAAATGTATTAGAATATATATAATCTACTCTCGTCACACCACAAACACATTCTTTGTCATATTTGTAATTTGACGTTACAAGACAACAGGCTAAAGTCCAAAGAGAGTCTGAGAAGTATTCAGTATCCTGGGAGACATCAAGATTTTCAGGGATGTCCGTGATCCCTAAAGATTCTGCGGATCTCGAGTATATTTAAGGTCTCGAAGGTCCTCAAGGTCCTGACGATCCCTATGATCTCGAGTGTCCCCAAGGTTTCAAGGGTACCTAGCGGTGTCAGCGTGGCCACAATACTTTGAGACTCAAGTTGCTAAGAACATCTACTAGCTCCTAGTAATTTCTACTGATTTCCCCTCTAAAAATTTAAATGTCCAAAGAAGGAGGCAAAAGAAATCACAACAGAGTGAACAGAATCCAACAGAATAAATAATCAGGACTCGCACACTGACGTCAAGCTGGATCTATTACGAGCACGTGACCTCTCGGTGAACCCATTGTCGTTCAAGTGCAAGGACCAACGTCACAGCTCGATTCGTCCTATCGTGGACTTGGACGTGACTGCGTAAAAGTTGTGAAAATGAAATTCAATCGAGCGGGAGAAACTTTGAAGCTAGATTTTCATTGCGTTCTCACCGGAAGGGGGAGAAAAAGCGAGAGCGACAAAGGGGTGTGTGCGGGGAGAAATCGAAGAAGAAATCGAGGTGGCGGCGAGAGAAGAAACCGGAGAATGAAATTGGATATTGCGAGAGTTCGGAGGTTCGAGGATCGACTTGAATAGCGAGTGATCACTGATCTCGAAGATCGTAGAACCAAAGTTCTCGTCCAGCCCCGGCATTTCTTACGCATACATGCGGCATTCGCCGACCTATTGTCGCCGAAGAGAGATGCAATATCGCCGGCACCCGGTGAAATATTACGTTGCAGAAATAGCGTGCTCCGCCGTCCGGAGGACCGTTTCTTATCTCCAAAAATAGATCCCCATTGCTCGGCTGGAAAATTGAGGGAGCTGACCTGACTGTGCGGCCCTCCACGCTCGAATATTTCCATTCTCGTGGCGCATTAAGGAATCTTACTCTGAATCGCGAACGCGTGGTAAAGGGGGACCACAGCGTAGCGTGAAATACTTTAAGCCATCGACGGGATTCCTAGTTTATTCACTGCGGGGAAAGATTGGAGACGAGCTGCTTGGAATGTGTGTGTGACGACGTGAGCCGTTTAACGCGAAAGTGGCGCAAGTCGAAAATGGCGATTTCTAGATAACGAGGGATGAAGTAAAGGTTCTGCAAAATTTGGGAATGTGAAAGAATGTTAAATCTGTTTTATGTAAGCCACTGTATATAGTTATCTCCGCAGGGGGGTGTCTTCGGACACCCGGGGCTCAGCGAAGCCCCGACATCCTGAGCTTCGAACACAGCATCGCTGCGGCCCAATCTGGGAACGTAGGGAACCAAAACGGGGTGAAAGGCCTCCATGCGGCCCGGGAACTCAGGCTGATCGGTCTCATGCAGCACCGGCAACTCTTTAGGATTGCCACCAAACTACCCTTTTCCCCATCATCTCCTTATCCCATCCCATCCACTACCTTTCCTTATTTTTTCTTTCGCATGTAACAGGGTCAGAGCGCAGTACTTGCGTGTACTGATGAGTCCGCCTTCCCGTGGTTCCCCGTGGATGCGGTGGCAGTCGACGTCGGGGTATTTGCTCGGTTTGAAAATAGCGGTAATAATAACTGGACTCTTCCAAGTATGGGAGTTAAAAATAGCGGTTTGCTGAACTAGAAATCACGTATCATAAAATTGTCCCCCCACTGTCCTAACAGATATTTAGCTGAAATTTTCAGCAAATATCACTGAAATTTTTAATGAACCAATTTTATATATAAAAGAAACGTTTGAATTCTCCTTATTTTCCGTTTAAAATTTTAAACGTGACCTTCGCAGGACTCTCCAAGATTATCTCGAGATCAAATAATTATCATCTTTCTACGTCCCACTCGATATCATACAACTTTCATCTGAAACATTTTTTCGCATTTCTGATACTTACAGAAATAATGAAATATCGACACTTAAAACGGACATACATACTGTGTGCTGCTTAGCGAAATGAAGTAAAAACTTTTGTACGATGCTCGACTGCGACACGAAACTGGTTAAGCTCGAACGCGAATTGGTATCGTTGCGCTCCCGACAAATTAATCTCGGAAGGGCAAAATTCTAATCGTTGGTGTGGTGATGGTGAAATGATGTTGCTCTCAGTCAGAATGTTTTTCAACTCGTGTATTTTGTGGTAGTGCGTTTGAATATATTGGCTCGGTGTATGTCGTGATTGGTTGGAAGTCGAAGGTAGTGGAAAGAAGGAATCGAAAAATGCGGATATGTGATTGGATATTAGGAAATTAGTGGAAGGAGAACGTGAGGGTGAAGGTGGTTTGCAAAAGTTGAAATAATTTGGGGAAAACCCGGAAAGGGGAAAGGGATAGGAAACATGGCCAGGATGCAATTCGAACTGCTTCATGGTAGGGAAGGAAGACGGCTGGAAAGGACTGTTTATTAGTTTATGACTCTTTACTGGCCGGTGGGCTTCGCGACCGGACAACTTTCATTAAACACCAAAAGAATATTTCTTTCAAATTCATTTAGGTACCTTCCTGATATCTTGTCGTTTACTTTGAGACTTGTCGAATTACTTTTCGAAAAATCACAAATAAAAATGTTTCGTAAATTTCGAAAATTTTTACACCCCAGAGTGTTAAGACAACGAATTATCCTAAGTCTACGATATAAACAGCGCATCTGTTATTTTTGAGCAATAGAATATTTTAATTTTTCAGCATGCCACTCATTTTACTTGCTAAATAAACCGGCTTCGCGATCTATGCGGAAGCAAACGTCGAGAATTTTTTAGTTTTCCACTTCGAAAATTTACTTCCACACTTTTTTCCTCGCTTTGCATATTTTCAAAGGAGTATTAAGATTCTTAAACACCGTACGAAGTGCTTAATATTCGAAGAAGAATTTTACCAGGAAAATAAAATTCCCGGTCTGAAGGAAGTTGTGCTTTATTTTACATTTCCCCGTGCATACGATCGCTGCGAGTTCGAGGATGAAGAGTTACCTGGGAGAACGACTCGGTAGCTTTGTAACGGGTTGCAGAAGCGTATTCAGCTAGGAAAATTGCGGGTATAAAGAAAATTCCGAGATCGAGCGTGCACGATACCATATTATAGAAATACACAGACGTAAGCAGCTGTTCGCTGGGAGAAATGGATGAAATTCCCTGAAAAGGACAATATACCTAGCTTTATCAGAACACGTTTCATCGTCCGGAAATAGTATTATGGGAGGCTATCTTCTTTTTCACGCGGTGTACTGACCTCAAACGTATTCCGCAAATTTTTCGAACATATCTCAAGGTAATTCAATCAAACAGGAAATTACGCGGCGCTGCACCCTCAATTTTACTTTAATCTAGCCGGAATATCGCGAAATGAACGAAACTATTCGATATTTCGCACGAACTGTTGGAAACAATTATGCAAACGTTCACGAAAGGGAAGTGTTGAGATAAAAATGAAATTTAGCCGTTTATATGTAATTTTTTTTTTTTGAAAGGATTCCTAAGTTACCGATTAAATAAAATTTCTTACGATAGGAAGTTACGAATGAAAATGCATAATATAAGTGCACGAAGTGAGATTCGAAAAAATTGAAGCTTTAAAATTCAACTCTCGGATATTACACGACTTATAAGTCTTTTATGACGTACGGACGCGATAAATATTACATTGCAAACTACCAGCCTAGAAAATCTGCTTTTTTCTTCTTTCCACGTCAGAGCGCCAAGAACCAGAGCTCCAGTTTATTGCGTTGCGAGACAGTGGATTCCAGGCGTATATACGGCAAACTGCAGACTTGTTTTCTTATTATGTACTCTCCACGAGCACGTCTTGAAGTTTGTAAAATTTTAGAGCAAAATCCCCTTAGCCTTCGTGGAATTGACTTTAAAATACGTCAATAGAGCTTCTAACCTGATTACATCTTAATATCTTAATGATTGCGACACATATTCATGACCTGTTTACTTTTCCTCGTTAATTTACTTTATCAACAGAGGAAACAATGTAGCAAAATCTGAAAATAACCGTTTTCATTTTCGTATATAGGTTTCATTTTAGAATAATATTAAGCAAAATTTTCGAGTGATATTATTTGAATAGCTCCAACACACTTCTGTGTCCTGCCTCTTTCTTCTGTTTACATATACACAGGGTGGGGCATGTAAACGAGTATATCTAAATATTTCTGTTCTTTACAGACATACGAAAAAATTGTTTGAAGAACGTCGTTTTGTTTGGAGATTTCAAAGTCAGGATGGTATTCCAGTTTATCAAAATATGAGCAACGAATTACTATAAAATTCGTGTGTGTTCAATATCCACTTTACAGGAAATACCAAATAAAAATTCTGTAGCTTGACCTAAAATTGTCGATTTTTTAATCAAATTTTTGAATCCCTTGGAATATCTTGCGATTCCGTATTTCAACTCACAATACACAGGGTGTCCCAGATTTTCCGATCAAACTTGTATTTTTTTAATATGTCCATAGAGCACAAACTCTACCCACCACTGAACATGAGATCGTTACTTTATAAACCAGCTATTTAACGTGTTCCTATGTATACCGTTTTCTAAACGTAATTTCCATATTTAAATTTTCTACAATTGTTATTTAAAACCTCAAGCTCCCTAATGGTAAACCAGTAATGTGCGTAAATTAAATTGTACGCAAAAGTTAATGTAAAACTACGTAATACTCTATCTGGAGTTTCTTTGGGATCAATAAAGAGAAACATACTGACAAAGTTTGACCAGAAAAATTAGGACACGTTTATCCAGATAGTCACATAACGTTCTTTTTCCCATCGAAACAATTATCTATAAATATTCACTTTCACCTGTAAATCCACAATTTTCAGTTACGTTCGTATTTATGATTCAATAACATCAACCGATGACTATGCTAGATCGCGCAAAGTTGGATATACGCGTACGAATACAGGCTCAATTCATCAAGCTGTCTCGATCGGATGGATCTAGATCGGTCGAAGCCCGGGTTCTCCACAATCAGAGACGAAAGTTGCGTGATTCCATAAATCTTCCCCGGAGAATATCCATCTGCTCGGCACGCGATTATTTTTCCAGCTGAAAACATATAGGTCATGTCATTTCCATTAATTCGAATCGCTTTCGAGGGGGTAGGAACGATCCGATCGATTGGCTGCCGCGGATGTAATTGTAAAGTGCACGCTCTCGTTCTCGGCCAGTGCGTGAATTACGACTTGACCGTGATTTCGTCGTTTTTTCCACGATTTCGGATGCGGCGCCAATTTATTGTACGCCCGTTGAAATGAAACGAGCCGAGGAAAAGCTTTCGATTCAATGGATCGGTATGAAGAACTCACAATCTGGTGTTTTGTCGTTTCTTTTTTTTCTTCTTCTCTCGACACACGCCGCGTGTTTCTGACGAAAATACGCGTCACGCTGCGACCCCTGGGGTGTTTCGAGAGCCAAGATCGACGTAGGTCGTAAGTCTCCGTCCGATTTTATAATCGACAGCTTGCTCGCGTATGCCCTTACGACCGTTTCGGGTTATAAGGATATTAGGGTGTGTATAGGTGAAGTTCAATGGTGAAGGAAATAATTCCAAGTAGACTATTTAACGAAATAGTTAAATGATGGATTAGTGGTGTGGATGATGTGCGAGTTAAACAAGATTACAATGTTTCTCTTGGATGTCTGTTACTAACTAACTACTCCCTCATGAATTTCCCTCGACTCGGATATTCGTGACCAGGTCTTGTCACCTGGTGCGAGTTAAACAAGATTACAATGTTTCTCTTGGATGTCTGTTACTAACTAACTACTCCCTCACGAATTTCCCTCGACTCGGATATTCGTGACCAGGTCTTGTCACCTGATTTTTATCAATCAGGTGATAGATCCACCGACACCCACCTATTCCGGGCAGGAGAGGTGGTGTCAGTGGAGGTGGAAGACGTTATGTGGGAAATTTGGCTTGGATCCTGCGGCCTGACCTGGTCGACGGTCACAGGGCCCTGTCTCGGTGCCCCTTTGGAAATTCACGTTTATGGCCCATGCACTTAGTCGCTGAGGACGAAGAAACTCGAAGAAATACAATCGCAGGATAAAAATAAAGCGACTCTCAAAAACGACTTTACTGGCTTGCGTGTCATAAACGTGCTTGCAATTTGCACTTCGGAGGTTGTCCTTGTACAATTGCTAGCCACCCGTGCTATTCAAGACGGTCAAAATCATTAACAAAAGGAAGGTCAAGATCCCGTGGGTATGCCACAGAACAGCGCGTATGACCCTTTATCTTGTAAATTTCTCTTTTATCTGGTTTGGTGTTCGATGAAAAAATAGATATCGAACACCCTCGGGTTTTATAGAAATCTCGAAAAATGACAAAATAGATTCACCGTGAACGCTTTATTTATTTCGCTTGATTTAAGATTTCGAGCAAAATAAATTCTTTGCGTTTAAACTTATTTTTTTTTAAGTTATAGATTATCGTAGAATGATTTTCTTTTTTTTTTTTGTCGTCTGTTCTATTATTCCGTGCCATTGGTAGAAGCTGCGTGCCTATTTTAACTCCACTGTTGTTTGATTTACTTGCTTCTAGTATTCAAGGACAACATTTCATTGAAAAGGTCTGACCCAGTTTCGTGCTGGCAAGGAGTACATGAATGGGTGGTGAGTTTTTTCCTTCCTAAATTTGTCCGTACACACTGCTGGCCAAAGTTCGGAATAATTTTCGTAGTAGTACTACGAGATATATCGAATTCTTCTGTCGACTTAAAATTTATGCTGCAATTAATAACGATGTTTAAGTTTGTTGAAATGAATTATTTTTCGAGGTTTCTCGAAGTAACTTAAGTTGTTCGTTCTTTAAAATCAAATTTTTTTACAATATTGTCATTATTTTGTAAGTAATTTTTTTACAGCTGAATGCGGCGAACTACGAAAATTAAAAAATCAGAATGTCGAAGAACAGAAAGTAATTAACCTAAACAATAGCGTTCTGACATTGAAGGGTGGGAATTTTCTTGGATAATAATTGTGGAACGAAACAAACCGAGAGCTTTTGATTAAACATTGAAATTTCTGTACCGCGTAAATGATAAAATTTTCACGAAACAAATCACGAGAGGATGCGCTTTTCCACCAATTACAATTAATACTAAGAGAAATTGAGGTGGTTTTTCGATTTTAGGGATATCAAAGGTACCGCATCTTTGGTAAAGGAAAAATATCGAAGCTCACCAAAACGTACCTTCAAAAATGAATTTCTAGGCTAAATTGAAGAGCTTGTCAAAGGAAATGGTTTCTCGTCGCACTTTGTCCAAATGGTCCAGAGTTTAAAGGAAATAAAATTTCAAAATCGATTCCACGTATACATAATATAGGGTTTTCATTAGACTATGTATACCCGACGAGTGTTTAATAACATTACTAAAAATGTGGTAAAGGACGTATACAGGTTTTCATTTTTCCGGAGAAAAATTTTCAAGCGATTGATTTTCTATATTTTTCATATCGATAATTCTTCAATAAAATCAGCTTAATTGCATTTTTACACAAGTTACAAAGAATCAATTTCGAAGTAACATTTAAATAGTGAGCTTCTTAATAATTTTTTTAATATAAACCTATTGTAATCAATTTTCTTGCAATTTTGCATTATACGTTGTAGCGGTACTTCTACACTCCACCGCTAGAGGGATGGACTAACATTAACCTTTCTCGCTAGTCCTCGTTAAGGCTCCCATTACTCATACAGAGTGTCCCAATTTTTTCCGATCAAACTTTGTCAGTATGAGTGTAAGTATGAAAAAACTATTATACATTCATTTCTGCCTATTATTTCTCCATTTATTTCCTCTCTCCGTAACCAACCGCAATAATATACAGGGTGGGCCAAGTGAAACAATCCACTTAATTATCGTCTCCAGGTATGGAAGAAAAATGTTTTCGATGAAAGAAATGGTAAAAAATGAAAGGAAGTTTCACATCTGACATAAAATTTTCGAGTCTAAGATCATTTTAAGGTTATATTATTATACATGTTTAGGAACATCAGAGTCATAAATCATCGTGTAAAAAAATATGGGTGACTTTGAAAAGAAGAGAAAAAGATTTGCTCCCATCTTATTCATCTCTTGAAACTATTTAAATATATATAAAAATTTTCTCGTACCACCATAGCTAGAGAAGATAACTAGGTAGCCTGTTTTACGTGGCCCACTCTGCATATAATTATAAATTACATTTATGTGATATCTCTTGCATCGTTACAGTTAATATAACACAGCCTTGCAATTGGATAAGCAATTTTATGAGCATCTTGTGCAGTAGTAACATAAACTTAAACGCTTTTACGAAGTTCAATCAAGCTTTTCACCGCAACACAAAATTTACAGAATATATATATCACCAATTTAGAATAACGAATCAAAACATTGTATTAATTCAATATAACACAATAATTGAACTTCACTGGCTACCGAAACATTTATGAAAATCTAATTACGTATAGCAACGCATGATAATACTCGACTTACCGCAAAAGTCAGCGGAATTTAGCATCCACTCCACTTTGTACACTCTGTTACATCGCAAAGTTATAATTAATTTATTCAACGCAAAACACAGGCTGATAATTAAAATCCCTGGCTATCGGTTACTCCTAAGAGTTGCAAACTTTTATCGTTCAAATTGTACCGGCTATAAAATAACAGGAGCCCCCCTCGCCCGAACTACCATGAATATTTCACAATACAGCGAAACGAGGAAGTCGACCATCATTTTATGTGAAATTTTTATTCACGTGCACGTTTGTTTCGGCCAAAAGTGGCCGGACAATGGCGTGTATCACGCTCGAACGAAGTGTGTATTTATTGCAAAAATAATTTTCCACGGTTCGCGTGATTGCTGGCCGACATTAATCCCTGTCACGTAGAAAACAGAACGGTCGTTGCGTTGAACAAATTCATAACACTGCGAAGAATTTTTTCGGCATCGACGAAGCTTCACACAGATGACGTGAAAGCCGCGAGAGAGAAATCCATTAAACGGCTACCATCATGGAAATATCCGAACCGAACCGAACCGAAACGAGTCAATTATCCCATAGCTGACTCGTTTTAGATGCGACATTCCGCTTGGAATGCATACGTACGTGTTTCACGGAAACGCGTCGAGAACTTTTCGAACATTGTTCACGAAAACTCTCGCTTCGATTATGAAATCGCAATCAAGTTCCTCTCGCGACGTAAACGTTGCACCGCGCTGTCCTATAGGTTGGAAAATTGTTCGCATTGAGACGTGTTTTCAGCTGGCAGATTTTTCCAGCGATAAAAACGCTGTTTCATTTTGCCGCTGCATTCTGCGCGGAATTATCCGCTTTTTGCGTGTGTCGCAGCTCGGGAGGACGACTCACAAATCTGTGGACGGTAATTTGTACTCCTTTTAATGTTCTGGCTAAATGTACATATTTTTGTTGCTACACAGAACTGTAGATTGTTTGGTACGTTAGTTTCCTTTTTTTTTTCAACTGAATTTACGTTTAGAATGTGCAAGCAGCGACGATAGAAATGCACGTTAGCTGCTTTGTCGTGTAAAAACACGTTGAAATTGTACAATATATTTTTCTCCTATGTGTGTCTATTTGTATCGTCAATGTTGACACACTCTTGTGCGTTGTGTTTCGAGCGACGTTCGTATTGTTGCCACGCGAGTTAATCTTGGGTAACTTTTATAAGTAGCACAGCAAATGAACGATCAATGTTGATACGCGGTCGTTCCGAACGTTGAACGATTTCACTGTTTGTATATGTGTTGCCTTGACTGTTTGACGATCTGAACAAGCGAATAACTGCTGTTGGGAACCTGCAGGATACTGTGACTATCAATGCAGCCTTCGAATTATTGCACTCTATTTAATGCTGGCTGGTTTCCTCTCGAAATACCACGCGAATTTTTGGAAAAACGACTTTGAAACATTATTCGTAACTTCTTCCCAACGTTTCTGATAGTTTCTAGATTCCTCGTTTGAAGAATTTCGCAGTTTTTCTACGGTAGGTGTTCGACCGTACCGAGGACTCGAACAATGGAGCCCTATCATATTCACAAATAATATATTTTCCGTAAATTGGTCTCTCTCCTCGCCATCAGCAAATTGTTTTATTACCTTCGAAAGTCGAATACCCTACATCTGGACACCACATGCACTACCCTCATAAACCACCTTCCGACCTCAGGATTTTTCCCATCCCCTAATATAACAATTTTAGCAACAATTTCCCCACTTCGACTCCACCAGACAAACCCTACCACACGTCCCAAACATCAATCAACCGATACTCCCACCACTTCTCACACATTTCACACCACCAATCACGGTACACACCGAACTTATAAAAACACAAACACACACAGAAAAATTCAGATTCTATCAGAGATTCTATCACCAACCTTGAGACATCACGAAAAATAAAAAGTAACAGTCACCACCAATCAGCCAGTATTTGTCTATCGTGTAAAACATATATCTCTTTTTCACCCACCACAAATCTCATCTACAAATTTAAACAGCACTCGTGCCATTAGTTTGCCGCGAGAGCAGTTCGTGAATTCTTTGCGCACCGGTCGAATTAAGCATCGCGTCGCGAAGTTCGCAAAACACGAACAGGTACGCCCCGATACTACACTACGATATGTTTTACTATTTTATTTACACTTAACTTAGAAGGGAACTTCGGTAACCCGAAAATTCCGATTTTTTTGAAACTTTGCATGTTTGTGGAGGACCTCGAGAGAAGTATCGGATAATTTTTTCTTTTGGGCTCCTTTTCGATTCTTCATTATCCTTCACTCTCGAATAGATACCGCGAACACCCTTCCAGTGCGCCCTTAGCGCGCTTTTTTCTAGAAAAAGTAGGGCGATACGTATTCGGACGTGCGATGTGCCGAAAGTTTGGCAACGATCTGGAACTGCCGCCGCGTTTTGACCAAACGGTTCTTTAGAAACTCTCGTTTGATGACAAGTCTTCGGCTATTAAGAATAAAAAAGTGAACTGTGCGATCGTATGCAAGGCACTAATTTCTCCCAGCGAGAAGTACGTGTAAAAAATCGAACAATAAGCTATCGTCATCGATTGAGAAATAGTGTTTGTTCGCGAAAGTGTCACAAACCGTTCCAAACGGGAAGAAACGATGAAATGGAACACACTCTGTGTAATTTCTTAAATACCTCAAAATTATATTTCATCCCTTAAATGAAAGAGCGAAGTTACGTTTGAAGATAATTATTGGTTTATTACTAAATTCGTTACTTTTTTTTACTGAAATATTTTCTGCAAATAAGTACCCTATTTTTAATGAAAAATTAGATTTTCATGATATACCGAAGAATATAGATCTAGAAATGAAATGCAACAAATCATTATTCAAATAGAAATTTCATTTTGCAATATTTATTTACCGTTTTACACAAGAAAACAGCTTATACACATTTGTACCAACAATAGCAATTCGCGATAATTCCCTCCTCTCAATTTTCCCTTTACAAGCTGTAATATGCATTCTATCAAACCAGACGAAAGAAACGACTTCCGTCATGCGAGAAAATCGAGAAGCAGTCGAAGAAGATTTGTTTAACTGGCCAGACAGCTAGCAATTCTGCTATCTCTATTGTTATACCAAAGCATAACGTCATCAAGTACGATTTCACCCCGTGTAAGTTTCTCATCAGTCAGAAGCTTAAGTTGGCAGGTGGGTGTTATTGTTACTTACACGCCAACGCGTACTTATTGTAATATTCATGACCTGCTGGTAATTCCGTCGCTATGCAAAGCAAGACTGCATGAGTTTGGAAGCAACAAGAGATAAAGTGATAGAGAACGTTGAAATCCCAGTTCACATCGCCCCGGTAATTAGAAGATTACATTGTATCGTGAAAAAAAGCGAATTGTAATACGTTGGCTGGTAGTTAGGTGTAATATATCAACGTTTAACGCGAGCTACGAGCTATTTTTATCTGGAAATATTATTCTTAGAAATTTCAATGTTGTAAAAATTCCAGACTGTAATTATTATTAAATATCTTGCGGTGTCGTATCGGTCCACGAATACGGGACTTGGATCACGACGAATGGAATGTCTTATACTGAGAAACTAGCGAGAATCCGGAGTACAAGTTTATTTAATTTGCTGGTAAGGTGCAAGTCTCGGCTTGTGAATGGTTTGGTGTTCGGAGGAAGACTGATTGAAAAATTGGAGGAGTACAGAAAATGAGAGTTGGTGTAGGCGGAGTTCAAATCTGGGGGTAGAATATTGGAACGATAGAAATTCGGTGATTGGTCTTAGGATATTTGCAAGAGGATAGGGAAAGGGTAAAAGTGGGGATGGAAGGTCGAGGTGGCCTAGAGTTTTGGAAAATCCCAGAAGGAGAGGAAATCGAACGTCGGGGAAGGAAAAGACTAGGTTGATAATTAGAGGATAGGTATAATGGGTGGTAAAAAATGTGTCACGCTGCCTACGCTCGTCTAACGGCCCTGTTAATCTTCTGCATCGAAGCTCGGTCAGGGTCGTTTTATGATTTTTTGGGAACCGTCGTTCCGTACGGAAGAACATATCTGTTGAGTCAGATATCAGTCAGTGTTTTTCTGGTAAATGGCAAGCATACAGTGAAAGTGAAACAGGAAAAAGTTTTACTTTTCCACTGTTGGAAAAAGGAAGGTTAAAATAAAAAATAAAAATAAAATTTGAAAAAGATATTAGTTGTAAAACACCATAAAACGTCTACAGAGTCAGATATTAAACAGGGAAAAGTGTTACGGTGTTTAATAAGTTATTAATCTTTTCTATAATCACTAATTATACAATACAAAATGCACAGTTTGCGTATTTAACACTCGAGGCTCAAAACAGACCCAAATAAATTTTTGTTTCGATTTAGAGTGATTCATTTATATTACTAAATATTATTTAAATGTATATTTCGAAGCACGCTCACTTCGTTATCGCTTTAACATAAACAAAGGACGGACGGTATCAAATTTTACGTCTAAAGTGGGCTCCGAACGGACCCAATGTATAAAAATGTATAAAAAATAATACGAAAGATAACTGGCGATGCTTCAACAGAACGATGGTAGTTTCTCGAACAAATCATACCGAATTTTTTCACGAATAATTGAATAATCATCAGACAGCGTCGTCTGGTCTCTTTTTACACCATCCGCTTCCACCACACGGGGACGCAAATTGAAATTGGGAAATGTAATTCATTTAACTCTACCCCAGAGTTCATCCTGGAATATGTCGTGCCGTTTCCACTCGCAGACAGCTAATTAAATTAATAACTGTCGCGGCGGAGCCAACAAAATGGCAAACTTTATGAGACGTAGCCATTTGCTGTCACAAGCGAAATTTAGCGTGACCCAGGCTCGTACAAGTTTGTTTCACACTTCGACCGACTTCAAGATACCGATATCTGTTCCAGCGTGCTTGGAGACCAGCGAAAATCCCGCGCAGAAAGCGTGTTTAACCTCCGTTAAGGTCTTTTCCCCTGAATTAGCGTTAATTGCGAAGAAATTGGAATAGATAAGTGTCGTTGCTCTTTTGGATACTCTGCCAAGGAAAAACGAGGAAATAGTAAGCAATGCTCGTTGTTAATGCTTGTGATTGTTGCAAAAGTGAACTTTCGAGCTTTGTTTGTACTTGCACGTGGTGTGTCAACTTTATTTCAAAAACTTCTCGAAGGACCAAGCAGTTAGACTGGGACTTGTGAAATGTTCGAATGCTATCGTGTGTTGTTACAATTTGAGCTGGTTGCTCCTTGGTGGTAATTGGACGACTGACTCTCGACGTCGTCTCTCGGACGTCCGTGGGAGATTGGTTAAATGGTTAACAATGACATTTACCAATCAGGGTGTCTAATAGCGTCTTCACCGCCCTTCCAGTGCGCCCTTAGCGCGCTGTCACCTTGGAAGGGTGGGAGACGGCCGCTTGGGGTGGGCGGTAAGTCCCAAAAAGCTGGAATTTCCTCCGGGTGACTAATCGGCAAGCGTACCGTTACATGCAGATGTGCCATTTGGAAATTCGTGGTTCATGGCATGTTCTTAGGCTATTGAGCGCGTGGGACAGAAATTACTAAAAGCCAACAAGCAATTCTAGTGACCCTCGCCAGGGTGTAATTAGACACGTACAAGCAGTAAGACCTCAGGGGCCCCGACCGACTTTTTCCATCGGCCGCGGCACAGGAGGTCACGACCCCGAGGAACCCGAGTGCACGGGCCCGGGGAAGGAGGCACTGCCGGAGTCGAGAGGGGGTCCATTTGACCCCCTCCGGGATGAGCCCCTCCCTCCTCGAACATCTCGAGGGAGGGGCCCGGCGTGGGGTGGGTCCGGTTGTGTTCGTAAGAGATCCCAGGCCCACCCTCGGATTGCCGAGGATGGCCACAGTGGGGGTTTTAGCCAGTAAGAGTCCGGCACTACCCTGCCCCCACCCCTGGGGGGCGGGGCGTCCATGAGGATTTCCCCACGTAAAAAAAAAAACCGTACAAGCAGTAAACGAAAATCCTGAACTCAAAAATAACCGTTGCCGTTCGATCGCGACATAAACCGTGCCTGTGAAGACCGAACACTCGTTGTCAGGTGATTTCAAACATTCCAGAATCCTTGTCTCGATGAACAATGAGCATAGATCAAACGTGAATGGTGGATCTACGACCACGCGTCAGTCCAATTTTACCTGTGAAAGTAGGCAAAACGACGATTGAGATGAGTCTGGGTGAGAAAGACCAGACCACCACTTCGTCGCTTAAATCTCGCGTTCCTTACACTTCGATCTAGAAAAATTCAATACTATACTAAACTTCACAAAACGCACTATAATTCCACTAAATTAAAGATTCTTTCTCTTCAAAGGCTTGGACAATAATCACTCAAAGACATTTCTCTTGTAAAAACCAAAAGCCACGAATAGTATAACATTTTAGCAAAGAAACAGCTCAGAGTCTACACACAATCTATGAAAACGACTGAGCCAGATCGTTCTCTACTCTTGCGGGAGCATTCTGGAACGCTGAAATTCCGGCCAGCAATTGTAACAGGGTTAAGAAAGCACACCGTGTCCGTTTCGATCTATCGAGCGGGCCACCGTTCATCGGCGACTAGCCGCAGAGGAAGCGTGTTTTCGGCGGAACGCCGACCCTGCCAGCATAATTTACGGGCAGAATTATCGAAATATAGGGTTATGGTAGTGGGTCGTAGGCGCGCGAGGCCACCTGCGAAAATATGAGCCGGCCGTTCTCTCAAGTGGAGCATGTGTGGCGACGAACACGAGCCTCGTTATTAACTTGGAGCCACGCCGCACGGAAAAAGGTGGGTTTCCCTAATGAAATATTAGCGACTTGAACGATACGGGTCTCTGCACCAGTTCGAGCTATGTATTTTCAGACTGCAAGGGTACCATCGATTACTTTGATTTTCTCAACGAGTACTTGCGATTGTTTGCACTCTGAATTCTTTCTTCAGTTTCTTGCCAATAACTCCGAATTGTTTTAAGTGTTTTATTTAGAAAGTACTTCAAAGGACAATTTGTCGATAGGAAGCAATGTAAACAATTGCACTTTCTTTTTTACAAATAAGGGTCGTGTACGTGTAATGTTGCTTATCTAAGTATGAAAAAAATATTGCGAAATATAATACATATTTAAACTGGCAATTTACAAATGTCGAGTAGGAGTACCTGTGAATAAAATTGACGTCGAGTCACACTCGACAGAGGAGTGCAAAGGGTTACTAGTAAATCAGTAAATAGTAAATTTAAATGCCTAACAGACACTCTCTCTCTCTGGGCTCTGTCAGAATGTAGGAGTAAATCTAAGATAGTAATAAGTTTGGGGAAAATTGGATTTTTTAAATTCAGATGAGCAGAACGGCTCGGCTCAAATCGTGGCAACATTTGACGTGTTCCACAGCGCCCATATTTAATTATTTTTCAACAAAAAATTGGTAATCATTCTTCAAGGACAAGTAAACACATAGGAACAAAGCTCATGTTAATAACTGTTACTGAACTTCTATAATAAATTAGCAAAAGACGCCTAATACCCCCTTAAAGGGGTAGGTCACCTTTGAAATCTTCAAAAATTCGAGTTTAAATTTTTGCATATTCCAATGGCTGCATCTCTTCCGCGTATTTTAAGCCCAACCAGACTCTGAAATTCCGAAAATTGACGAAAAGCCAGCCGAAAATTTGAGAGCATGCAAGAAAGTCAATGAAAGAAAGTCCGAAATTCAAAGTGTAAAATCTACAAATTTTTTCATTTTAATGTTAATAACAAACCATAGTTTGTAATATTACCTATAATTTTGGCCGGCTTTTCGGCGCGGCGCGTTCCGGCGGCTGACCATTTTTCGACTTCTAGATTCATCCCTGCAAATTTCATTAAAATCCTGGGGTGTCAGGTATGTAGTACCCTCGATAAGTGCTTTGCACATCAATATTTCTCAAATTTTTTATTTCACTGAAAAGTCACAAAATGAAATTACAAAATAACTAAAAATAAAAAGTAACGCCGGCGCACAGTGTTTCGACCAATGGACAGAAATCAGAAATTCAAAGTGTAAAATCTACAAATTTTTTCATTTTAAGATAATAATGTTCGCTGTGTAATTACATTTCCTAGATGATTCCCGTGGCAATAAATATTTCTCTGCGCTTTTCCCGACAGCCCCACGCTATCTTTTCGTGCGCGGCAATGTTCGATGGAATCACGGCCAGAAAATACCTTTCCTGGCCTCGTAACAAATTTCTTTCGCGAGTCTGTCACGACACGCGCGGGCTCTCCGACCAATGCTTACAACTGATAGCGTGCGCTAGTGAGTTCCTGAACGGTTAACAGGTAGTCAGAGATCTCGTGATTGTGACAAAACAGAGTTAACCTCGAATGCCTTTCGCGTTCTGTTCACTCCCACATTATTCGCGGGGCTGATTGTGTGGCAAATAAGACGGCTTTGCTTGATTACGATAGTATACATATACATACATATAGGGTGAGTTACTTTACTTGAAAACGTACGTGAAAAATCTTTTGTTCATTTTTATAAATAGTATACAATAGGGCTTTTCCAGTTAAAAAAAATACTAGAACAATACGCCATCCTTTATACCCTAGAACTTTCGTCTGAAACATTTTTTCGTATCATTCGTAGTTTTCGAGATGATTCCGTGTTCTGAGATAAATTGGGCATACTGTATATATGTATACTCTTAAAATGCGCATCAATTCTTTTTGACTCACCCAGTACACTCATAAATATGTATGTGTTTTTAATAAAAGAGAAAATATGAACGATTGTGTATTATCGTGAAGGAATTTTTAAAATAATTTAACGTACTTTTGTATTTTCGATTTAATAGCGTGTCTTGTAATATGAAATGTCGAATTTTACAGGGAAATTAATTTTTAAATTCAAGCCAACATTTTATTCGTTAAAGCAGGTACTACTGGATTATACAGTTTTTTTATAGTAACAATACGATTCCAGCAAAATTATTCCTCTCTAGGAGAATTTTTCAAGACTCAGCTGATCATTCGAGCAATCCGCCATTTCATGTCACATAACCTAATATATCGAATAGCGCTATGTATGTATATCTACCATATCTAATCTACCCTACTTTGGCAAACAGATCTACCTAAGCCAACCTAATCTATTCTAGTAAACAGGATGCAGAATGGTACGATACAATGATGAAACAAATATTTAACGAAACGAGTAGATCAGTAGATAACGAATTAGATCCATATCGAATTTATTCGAATTAAGAGGTTAGACCAATCCGGAGGCTTGAAAATGATACCTAACTTTGGCATTTTCTTTTTTTAAGAACATAATTGACTCAATCGAAAACTTTTCGTAATGGCTGTATTATACTATCCTTGGGAAATATACAAGTATTTTTCCGTATAATTTTTTTACAAAATGGCGGCGCTAAAGTCGCGTCGCCTAACCTCTATTTACGACGAACGCTTCTACAATGTTGTCCCTCGCTGCCACACTCTTCGACTTAGATCAAAATACCAAACATTTTGAATCGCTAAAGAAATGCGTATAATTTTTAAAAAGTATCGAGTTTTATAGAAATAGTGAACATATGAAGAAATCGCATTTTTCCCCTAAAATGTCAGTGCAGAAAAAGTTTTCAATATATCGCAAATATCCTGTGTACTTCTTTAGATTATACAATAGAGAGTATTTCGTGAAAATTTCAAGTGAATCGGATAGAAATTGTAAAAGTTATGGACAATACCGTACTTGAAAATACCATTCTGAGAAAAATGGGTTACTGTTCGTTAAATCGGCTCCAATGGCATAAAACCGTCGAAATTGTTCATTAAAATTACGTGGATTGTGTTTTTAAAAGTATAAACTATCAATTTAAGCAAAATACGAAATTAGAGAATGGTCTATAACCCCTTAAATCGGCACACAATTGACCAATCCTAATTTAAAACAGTGCATTTATAATCGTCATATTGCAGACAGACTTTCAATTCGTCATCGATAGCGCTCAGCAGCCATTTTTTCACGAACAAAGTAGCGGCAAGGGGTTTCATCGATGGGGGATAGGGTACGTTTGTTCTTCGAACGGTTAACCTATCACGCCAGATGGGAATAGCACATTCTGTTCTGTTTATCTCCGTCTATACGCGTGATAGCCACGCGAGATGTAATTCAACTTCCAAGGATAACAAAGGTCGGTCACGGAGGAACATTTGAAAGGAAAACACGACGCCGCCTCAGCGACGTTTACTCTTTCGTCGACTTATTGTTTTATGGCGCACCGCGCAAGGTCACGTCGGAAAACAAGAGGGTCAGGAAGTCGATTATGCGGCCGACCCTTCTTTCTTTTTTCGGCTGCTCTCCAGCAGAACTTTTGCTCCCTTGATCCCCTTTGTTCCTATCTTTTATGACGTACACCACTGAATAAGTTTGAAAGTGCAACGAAGAATACTTCTACCCAGAATTTTCGGATTGAATGAGATTATTGCGCGAAGGATTGGGAAGAAAGTGACACGAAATTGAGGATTAATCTTCACTGCGAAGATATTAAAGGGTGAATTAGTCTTCTCGGCGGTGAAAAGTGGTCAATGGAGGAAAAATTATTGGGCTGATTGGCTTAACACTTTGCCCTCGAAGGTCTCTTTGCTGCAGGGAAGTAGTTTATTAGAGCTTGTTTGCGGAATTGATGAAATTTTCTGAAACTAATGTAGAAATTGACGATTCAACAATTACTGTACTTTTACATTATAACAGACTTCGTCACGCAGTTCGTTAGAGGTTGGCCCTTTCGAACTATCTCGCTGCTTAGACCTCTAACATCTGGCGAACAGTTTTGTGAAGCCCTAGAGAATATCAACTTTAAGAACACCTCCATTAATTATTTACCAAGTGGTTAATAGCACTCTCGAGTGTAAAGTGTTCGTTCTTTTCGTATTACAAAAGTACATGTTCATAGAGTAGAAAACATGAATCCCAAATTGAAAATCACTAGAAATATAGCCTCTGTGTGCAGTAGTATACCTAAAACGATTTTTTTTAGCGCCATTCCAAAACAGTTGACACGATTCAGTCTGTACGAGTGATCAGAAACGAAACTTTCGATTTTTTAACACTTTTACGATCGTAGTTCTCAATTCACAAAGAGGTTTTTTAGAGAAAGAAAATGTGGCAAATGGTCGTGATTTTCATTTAGAAGACCGTTCATTTTCTTTTGTTATTCGACAGTAATTTCATTTATTTAAAAGTGCCCCCGTGAGCTAATAGCGAGTCTTATTTGAAATATGCATGTGTAAGATGAATTAATACGTACATTAAGTACCTTTCCAAACATGTAACAAGAAGCAACTTTCTGAAATCGGGAAACGTACACGACCCCGTAAGTACTTTATAATTTGCTCGTTCTCCTTTCTTCATACTCTCGAGAAGTTACGTTGTAAGAGAAGATTTTCTTGTTACCATAGTTTTTCAATAAATGGAGCAATTGTTTTTTTTAAATTTGTCATATTTAGTGTGACTTTTCAAGTCACCAATTGTGATCCATCTTACGATGAAACTGATACCTAAAAAATCCTACGAAAAATGAATTACGCTTGCGTCTTCTGTAAGTAACGAGGGAAAAATCGTATTGCAAAAACCTCGAATCCGTTTACGCAGAAAGTTTTCGCGTTGGCCGAGTTCCAAAAATATTTTTGGACCACCCCGGGCAACATATCGATTCCATGGCCGCTTTACGTCTACATCTACGGTTAGTTGTCCAATACAAAGGGACAGGATATGGCACCGGTTCGTTGTAAATCAATCCGTTCCGTACTTTGGCATCGTTTGGATTTCTTCTTGGCGATCTTATTCCTGACTTCTTTTCACGAAAAAAAACTTCCTTGTGTCCACGTAGAAGAGACATCTCTTATTCGCGTTTACAGGAACAAAGGCATAAAATCGCATCAAACGAAATGTGACAAATCAGTAATTAGAATTTTCAATTTTAAACGTAGCCTACAAAGGTACAACCCTAAGTGACAATACTTGATATTGATGAAAATATTTGACACGTTCCTTTTGTTCCGTACCGAACATTTTTTTGTCTATTTTCGCATCGAGCCTTTCTCCTTTTATTTTTATAGCTTAAGGAAATTGTAAGACGGGCCTGAAGAATCCGCGACACATAGGATTAGCCGGGGCCGTTATTAAGCCATTACACCAGAACTCAGTTTATTAACCATTGTCCCGATTTTCCAATTACTGAACTAGTGTCTTCCTTCTCTCATGTCCTATCTCCTTTTTTTCGGAATTCCCCAAAACCCCGACACCTCATCCTTCTACCACCACCTTCTACCACCACTTCCCACCACCACACCCTACGACCAATACTTAATGTTCTTATTTCTCCCATTTTTCACTTCCAAAATTAAACTCCGCCCTCAGTAGCTGAGATGCGTGACTTCCTCTGAATTTCGAATCAGTATCATTCTGAACGTTAAACAACCAAGTATTGAGTCAGTCCGAGCGCTGAACGCATAATCAAGTCGTTTATATTATAACGTTGGAGAATGGGTATTCCGGGATCGCTTCAGACCTCGTTAGAAAACAGTCCGATTTTTCTCTCGTGATCCAAGTTTGAAACATAACTCAAACCGACGCGAGTACACGACATCTTTTTTTATCAGCAATCGTCCACACTGAAGAAGTGTAAATTTCCCTCAAAGACGGGGTAATAAACAAATTTGTATGAAACCGATTTTTCTCTCGTGATCCAAGTTTGAAACATAACTCAAACCGACGCGAGTACACGACACCTTTTTTTATCAGCAATCGTCCACACTGAAGAAGTGTAAATTTCCCTCAAAGACGGGGTAATAAACAAATTTGTATGAAAATTTTCTGATTATTTTTCATTTTTCAAATTGCAGAAAATGCAAAAACGTGAAATTTGTCAACTTTCACAATTCCTCTGTCTCTTATAGTTCTGGCTAAGTTAATAAATTAATTGAAATAAATAGTTTTGGAGATAGTAGGCTAGATATATTTACTACCTAAAATTTTGAGGGAAATTTTCACACCTTCGTTGTGGAAAATTGCCAATATAAAAAAATACGTTTCATCAAAATCGGTGATTATCACTTCGGAATCTTCCCTTATCGGTATAAAAGTGGACATTTATTTACTTTCATTTGTTCTTCAATCGTTTAAGGTTTGGAACATTTTCTAGCACCACGTACAATACGTTGCTGTCAGTGGGAATTTAAAAATCGTTGGAACGCAATAAAACGTCTCCAATGTCCCCTCGACCGTCGGAGTTAAACCGTGACCAATATTGGGGACGTAATAAGCACTACAGTTAGGAGTAATAAATTCAGACAACGACTATCCAACAATTGCCCAATGGGTTTCTATATAAATCTTCCGAGATTTATCCGTGTACACCCAATTCTGTTTTTACACGGTTTCGATTTAACACGGTCTAGAAAAATAAATTCAATTTCCTTTTTACACATTTTCATTCGATATTTCGAGCGACGATAGTGAACCAGTCTTACGCAAGCGAACGCGTATGATATCCTACGATGACGTTTTCATCGCTGTTTTCAATTTTTAATTCCTGAATTTCTCATCACTTTTAATTCACATATGTTACTTTCACTTTAAGAATTCAATTACCGTTTGTTTCTATAAAATAAACTGTGCATGAATGCACATACAAATCAAATTTGGCTTTTTACAAAGACTCTTAATAGTTTTTTGCATGAATCCTTTTATTTTAGCTATTTTTTACAGGTTTTAAGGATATGGAACCAATCCCCTATTTTTCTATGTATGTACACTGTTTCGTAGCTTGGCAATCTAGCTTGATTGCCCGCCCGTGCGCGATCACCGTACGCCGATTAAATTTCCTCGGCTGGGGTTGTAAGGCCCAGCTTAACCTGTTGGTCTCGTCGGTGGTCGCGACGCTTCGATTTCCGAATTTCTTTAGAGATCGAATGTTTCGAATCTAGTCTCCGAACGATTGAGACTAGACGTATCTTGTGTGTTCGAAGTCACTATTGGAAGTTACTATTCGAAGTCACTATTCGAAGTGCCGTCTCGCCCTGTCGGTTTTCGCGTCGTCACCTTCAGGTTTCTTCAAATACGCTGATTGGCCCTTTCCGAATTTCCAATCAGCGTACGATTAAAAATGCGAAGACGCCCTTTGGCCAGCCCTCTTGGTGCGGGAGTGAGGGCTATGGCCTCGATCGGGGGGAGATCCTCGAAGGTTCGACGATGACCGCGGGTTTTTCCTCCAGGTTGACCTTCGACTGCAGAAACCGTTACGAGCGAGGTTTGGTCGACCCTTCGGAAGTTCCCGGTTTACGATATGGCCGATTGTTTGAACGAACGAAAGCGAAAGTCTAAGCTATTGTTTGAAAAACTCGAAACGAATGAATACATTTTATTACTCTTAAGGTGAAATTGCATACGATAAAAAAAATAAACTAAAACTCGAAAAAGGCTAATCGCGGAATTACATTTGTAGGCACGTCCATGTCGTAAACGAACCTTCGAGGATTTTTGCCGTATTGTTCCGCATCGGACGGAACATACACGATGTCTACTTTTACACGGTTTTTTCTGGAACGTATCTACAGTGTAAAAACAGAATTGTACTTCCTTCGTTGAAATGCACGATGTCGATGTATCACGTTTGATATTTACATATGCATGTCTGGACCGATGTCGGGGGATGTTCTATAAATGTGGCGTTTCACTTTTAATTGCACCGACGAAAATTATCGTCCTCCTGTCCCTCAGATTGAACTGTTCGGCGCTTTAAAATTCTCTTGTGAGCGTGATTCCGCAAAAGTGCGATAATTTCACGATATTTCGCTGTGATTAGAGCTACGTCGAATGTGTGCTGCAAGAAGACTTCATAAACTTAATACACATTTATTTAATATGCGTATAATTGTTACTAGCCAGCGTTTTTTTTTTCTCGTAAATGGTAAGTATGTGGAAAAAATGAAAGAGAAATGTGTTTTATAACAATATCTTTTTCAAATTTTACGAATTATATGGAATTATACTTAAAAAATTAAAGATCACCTTCATATTTCCAAAAATATTGCAAATATAAAATGTTAAGAAATGCTATTGTGTTGTGTTATTATTAATTACATATATGTAGATAACAGCGAAGTACCGTAAGAATTGTGACACTAGTAGTGTTGGATACCGCTCTAATTTAATTAATTAATCTTCCGAACACGATTATGCATACAACCCTTGAAATCGTTACGCATCAACCTTGTGTCGTCTGTTTTTCTACAACCCTAAGCCATACGCTTGAAACTTACTCGTCAACTTCTAGCAATATTCAAGAATGCCTTTTGGACCTTTCCCTGCTCCTGCTACCTCTAAAATCAGACCTCCGAATTTTTCCTGAGGACACGCTAAAAATTAGGATTAGTTGACGTCTAAGAACACAGATCTAGAAACTGTAGCTTAAGTACCTTAAAACTTGTGTGACTTCCGTGCATGAAAGTTTAGTAGAATAAAATGATTATTTTTAAAATACTAAGCATCGGAAATCGGAATCTAACAGCAGCGAACGTGTTAAATATATTTATTGTCATAGTTACTCGTACGAATCGTCGTTTTCATCCCTTTTTCTCTTCATCTTAATTACTCTTTGTGCTTCTGGCACGGTGTGAGGAAGGAAGGGCGAAATTAAGTGATAACTCGTCTTTTTCCCTAGGAAGGGCTAACTCACAAGGCTCTCACAGACTCAGACTGCTCCCAAGCGACGACAAATTCTCGGGAGTTTCGAGAATAATTCATTTGAAAATTTTATTTGAAAAATTAAACAGATGTGAGACCATCGCCTTCAGGAGTAACCCCCTTGAGGCTGAGCACACGTATTTCAGCGTTGGACCTATTGATCGTAACGTTTCTGGTATCTGTTTTAATGCCCGAGTTACATTGCTCTGACTTTCGGAAACTGACTGAAAATGCGTTCGAAAATACGAGAACTGCACCGAAGTTGTGATCGATTTTGCATTCGAAAACTCTTTCGTTAGAATTTCTGTATGTGCGGGACACCATGGTCGCGATGTAAAATCTGCGACGGCGCAATTTCACGTTGAACTCGTTTGATTTGGTTGACAATGTTTACGTTTCACAGAGGAGGCAAATTTGCAGGATATTTCTCAATGCACGCGCCACTCGCTTATTTACACACAATTGCGCAATGGTGTATGTCCAAAACTATTTCAAAAAATTCAAATGAATTGCCCAATATTGCACAGTCTTCCACAATAATAGCTAATTAAAATGGTGATACAATTAAACCATTGTAATATCGATCGTTAAACTGGATATCCATACAGTTTAAATGTATTCAAATATACAACATATTTAAAATAGATCACCTGAATAACTCGCTTGCTTTTGATGATAGAAAAAAGTGCGTCGGATCAAACTTGCTTGGTTTCGAGGGACACGTAATCTGATGTTAATCATTTTTTTGTAGATGGAAGCGTAGAGGAGATACGAAGGTTAACCCTGTCTTTTTAAATGGAACGATATGGTTTTTTTTACTTACATTGTTATAAAGCGTTTCAAGACGAATACAGTGACGCATATGAAGGTCCCTCAAGGCCAACTATTTACAATGGAAAATAAATTGTTTAAAGGCATTCTTCCATCAGTTCGGCAATGTTGGCATTCCGCACTTTTGCATTTTTTTCTGTTATCAAAAGCAAGCGAGTTATTCAGGTGACCTGTTTTTAATGCCCCACCCTGTACGCAGACAATATGTTAAAACTATTGCATACATATTACATGTACTTACATTTACGAAATATCAGTAATTTTATGATGAACTTTTGTTAACCATAATTTGCGTGACAGTGTACAACAATCGTTTCTTTTTTTTTCTTTTTTCAAGATTTTCTACCGTAAATTGATATCGTTTATCAGAAAGAAAGGAATTTATAAGCAGAAAATGAATACATCTCAAAATGCAATTGGAACATATTTAAATTTATTCCGGTATCATTCAGAATTTTTGCAATTTTTGATAGCGTATCAATCTAATTAAATTCTAAATAGCTCCAAAAGAAGACTGTTCGATTGCACGGACGAGTGAAACAGTTAACTTAAAAATCTTGTACCACAAACGAATTAGTCATCACTATCCTTTTCTTTTCTCTTGAATTTTTCCACACCCCTCTAGTTTGCAATCATCTTTCAACCTCACATTCTCCTTCCAAAAATTCTCTTCAATATCGAATCATCTCTATACATCGTTCAAAATACGAGTAACCTCGCTTCGCGCATGGGACGTGCCTAAGGCAGGGCTAAAACGTCCAAACCCCCACTTAACTGCCTATGTTTATCTTCGTCTTAACCTCTGCTACGCTCTCCGTCTACTGCTACGGGCGTGACGCTCTCATATGCACAGTGATATAATTAATTCTCTATTTACTTTTGTATTGTTCTCTTTCCGGTCTTATTGCTGCTATCGTTAAAAGAATGTTTCTTACGATCACATAAAGAATTCGAAGATCTATTTCGATTTTCTTCCATACCATTTTGTATTTCTTCAAATTTTATTTCTTTTTCTAATCATGCGACACTCTATGCGTTAAAAATCGTTCTTTTGTCGGATTGCATACCGCTCACCTTTCTGCAAGTCGGGGTTGCAACTTTGCTGCCGGGAGTCGCTCCCGAAACATGCACATTGTTGCAAACGCGTTATCGGGTTAGCAACTTTGTTGCCAGAAATCGCTCCCGAAAATGCACATTGTTGCAAACGCGTTATCGGGTTAGCAACTTTGTTGTCGGAAATCGCCCCCGAAAAGTGCACATTGTTGCAAACGCGTTCTCGGTTTGCAACTTTGTTGTCTCGAAAATTTGCACATTGTTGCACGGCGCCCCGTTTTGCAACAATGTGCAATTTTCGCGAGCGATTCACGGCAACAAAGTTGCAAAGCGCGATCTCTCTTTTTGCAACTTTGTTGTCGGGAACCGCTCCCGAAAAATGCACATTGTTGCAAACGCGGTTCTCTCTTTGCAACATTGTTGCCGCAAGTCGCTCCAGAAAAATGCACATTGTTGCAAACACGTTCTCGGTTTGCAACTTTGTTGTCTCAGAAATTTGCACATTGTTGCACGGCGCCCCGTTTTGCAACAATGTGCAATTTTCGCGAGCGATTCACGGCAACAAAGTTGCAAAGCGCGATCTCTCTTTTTGCAACTTTGTTGTCGGGAACCGCTCCCGAAAAATGCACATTGTTGCAAACGCGTTCTCGGTTTGCAACTTTGTTGCCATGAAACGCTCCCGCAAATTGCACATTGTTGCAAGCGCGTTCTCGGTTTGCAACTTTGTTGCCATGAAACGCTCCCGCAAATTGCACATTGTTGCAAGCGCGTTCTCGGTTTGCAACTTTGTTGTCTCGAAAATTTGCACATTGTTGCACGGCGCCCCGTTTTGCAAC
>NW_017100329.1:254987-272637 GCF_001263275.1 Habropoda laboriosa | reverse complement strand
TTACAAGCGAGAATGACGCTTGTAACAATGTTACATTCAAGCGTAGTGCTTGTTATAACGTTTGCGTTCGAAATAACGCTTCTAATAATGTTGCAATTAGAAATAGAGATTCCAACAATGTTTGCGTTCATATAGAACCCTTCAAGCAATGTTGCATTGAAAAGTAACGCGTACAACAATGTTGTGCATTCGAAATAGTACTTCCATCGATGTTGCATTCGAGAAAAGGGACTGCAACAATGTGTGTATTCAAGTTTTAAAGATGAACAGTGAAATAAAAGTATCTTGCTACTTAAAAATCACCGTTCAACGATACAGAAGTTCATTTCCTGCTACTGCAACCGTGTCCCACACCTCGATCAGTTCGCAACCTCAGCTCACACGGGAACACAGGTTCCGCGCAAACAAAACGTCATTATACATTCTCAATATATTTCTCCACCCCTACAAATAACCCCTGTACATACTTATATTTGGCTCCTCTTAATTCTCTGCAGATTTAGTCAATCACACCCCTCTCACGTCAGCAGAATTCACCACAGCTCAAAAGCAGGAGAATCCTTTGGACATATCAACAACCTAAGATCATACTGTATTTATGAAATAAGCAATTCTTGAAACTTTGTCACAACAGCTACAAACATAATTCACCCCTCGCGCCATTAAGTTCAACGTGCGAGTGTCGGAAATTGAGACTGTTCGACGTCGAATTCTCAAGTGTCAACAAAGATAACTCATATCATCACACTTTCAACTAATTCTCAAGCACTCTTCTCTTTCTGTCTCTCTCTCAGCAGTGACAATTAACCGACCATTAGTTCACAAGGTAATAAATGAAGAGGACAACGAAGTTGCGCTCGCGTATAATAGTACGGATCGGTGCAGAAGCGGTGGAAGTTTCTGCATGAAAGGAAATGAGGATTCTCAGGCTGGCGTGCTTTCACTTACACCAAAGGATAGAACGGATCCGAAATAGAACGGAAAGAGACGATGGGCCACGTTCCTCTCTTTCTCCTTTTTCTTCGGCGTAACGAGGGCTACGAAGCAAGATTCCCTCATTTGCTTACGTTAAATCCGCCGGCAATGTTGCCGTTGTTGCCTCGCTGATGGGTAAATTTTCCTCGAAAGTTCCCTCGTTTGTTCTCATGAGGATGAAAACGCGGCAAACTCGCTTAACTAATTGATTATTTCACTCTCAAGATTCCCTCCAGCTGTTTACAGTGTCTAACTGTATCTTCGTCGACGTTTGGCTCCACGGCGATTCCTAATTACCCTCTGTACCGGCGAATATTTGCTCTTAGACAAGCGAACGAATACCCAGCGTTAGACAAGATGGCGCCCGGCAGGAAGAGGACAAAAGAGCACTCGACGAGGAACACCTTACAGGCTGAAGTTGAGCTACACTTTTGCTGAAAACTTAAAAATTAAGTTCCCCGGTTGATGCAGCGCGTCCCACTGCCTCGCAAACGCTTTCGCGGTTCGCCTTTGAACGAAATTATAGAAGTGAAGTTTAACGTTGTTGCTTTTGCGGAACCACCGGCTAAACGATAGAAGGCACTTTTTGAGGCTGGGGCAGCTGATTGCCGGAGCAGTGTGAAACTTGGATCTGAAGCATAATTTTATAAAGGATATTCCCCGTGGACCATAAATTGGAGATATTGTAGCAGCACATTTGTACAGAAGGTCCTTTTATCAAGGATAACGATCATTAGTGGCAAGTTATTGTGGAGAAAATGTTTAGTAATGTTGGAAATCAACTGAAGTATTGATTGCTTTGAAATATCATGTACAGCGTGTTCAAGTTTTTTTTTTATCAAACTTCGTCTGTACGTTCTATAGGTATAAGTAGGAAACAAATGTTGTATAAACATAAGTCGCTTGAAGCTTTGCTAAAAAGTTGTAACAAAAATACTACTACTCTCTATTCTGGCTCTTGAGAAATATTTTAATCTAATTACAAGATATCGAGGATACGAGATGAAGAAATCAAGCAAAGTAATGTTTAATTAGAAACCATAAGTAATATTTAATTACCTGATAAATGTAACCTAACACAGAAAATACAAATAGCTGTATTTAGCATGGTTCTCACTTCTGTATTCAGTGCTTCTAAATTTAAACGAAACAAAATGTAATTAATCGATTAGAATAATTCAATATTTTTCTGTGACATTGAACGACTGGTTCTTGAAGAGGTTTCGAATCAGTTTTCTAGAACAAAGTATACTTATATACAATACATACACAGGGTGCTCGGAAAATTTAAGGGACGATTTTAGAGGCCAATATAAAACGAAAATCAGAAATAAAAAAGTTGCGTCCGAGGCTTCGTTTTTCAGTTATTAACGTTTAAATATATCACTGTAGTCGAGCAAACCTCCTTACACCAGCGAATGTAGGTCACGTGAAGACACGGGGTGTACAGTGATCCTCAAATCCATCGACACATAGCCGGTACTTTACTTCGTACAAGTCTCAGGGAAGAAGACACTAACTTTCAGCATCGTAAACAGCGCTATCAGTACAATTTAACTTACCATATGTCAGTGTAACTGTTTAATTTAACCTTCTTCACTTTTTCAGCTTTCTTTGCCTATTTTAGTTTTAATTCCGTGCGTGCGCGTGTGTATAGGACTGTTGCAGCGTATAGTGATCATTTTTCACCGAGTTGGGTGTATTGTGTTTGTCGTATGCATTGTGCACGTTGCGTTTGAACTTCCCGACATGCACCTGTGTTTGCACGGTGAAGCAAACGGTAGTGCCGCCGAAATTAGTAATGTCGTTTACGATGTCGAATATCACTATTTTCTTCTCTACGACTTGTACGAAGTTAAGTGACGGCCATGCGATGTTGGTTTTGAGGATCACGGAACTCCCCGTGTCTTCACGTGCCCTATATACATTGGTGTATGGAAGTTGCTCGGTTACAGGGATATTTTTAAACGCTGATAACTAAAGAACGAAGCCTAAAACGTAATTTTTTCATTCTTGAATTTCGTTTTGTATCGACTGTCAGAATTACCCTTTAAATTTTCTACCAACAATTGCCATATGTATAATACATGATCTCTTTGTGAAATTCATCTTTATCTAGTTATTTCAGACACCTTGTGTAAGTCACCGTGATTGACCATCGCTATGCAATTTTACCCCATTCATTCCATTTAAATAGTATCCTGTCGTTTATTTCGTCGCGATAACCGCAATCGCAGCGAGGAAATTTGACTGACCAGAAAATCGATCATGGTAACGATATCACCTCGATTGCTACACTCAGCCGGTTTTGTTGGTTAATCAGTCCAACCATACGAGATGCGAAACCTGGCACTGTCTTCGCGATCGATCCACGACAAAATGGACTTGGCAACGATTATGGCTTTCTCCTTCGTTCTATATGTCCCATCGATTCCAGCAACACGTTCAAAGTATGCTTCGAGATGTATTAATAGTTCTGCGCTTCCGATCGATACGATGTTGCAATTACAGACGTAAACTCGCGTAAAGGGAATATATGATGACTCAGGATTTCTGATTGCTTTCCGTGAAATAAAAATCTTTTACGATATCAAAGAGGCGGTAAAATTAAGATCGTTCAATTTAGATACTACGGTCCTCCTTTTAGGGATATCGAGGATGAGAAATTAATTCAAATAAAAGGAGAAAATAACTTTTTTCTCTTCTACATGGTGAAACGAAATATACGTAAGGATAAAACGGAGGCATTTTTTTTTACAAGAAATAGAATTGAAAATATGTATTATGTCATTGGTGAATTTAAGCGAAGTATCGTCTTATCTATAGTCCTTGTAATTATAGGGTGATGAATACAGTTTTCTGAGATAATTAGTTGAGATTTGTTAAAAAAAATTTGAAGTAAAATAATGTTTACACCTAAAGACCAAAGATGACTTTTCATTCAAGTTATTTTTTTAAAGAATAAAATTGTTAAAGAAGGTTCAAGAATATTCAATACGATATTGTTCTAATTTTCAACAACAATTTCATTATTAACAGAATAAAACTAAAGGAAATGAAAGAAAACAAGGAGGAATTAGGAGGTCTGATGGGTCGCCGTTTAACAACGACAACTAAGGCAAGAGCATATTTACATACCTATGGAAGCACTCCATTATCATGCTTACTGAAGAAATATTTAAATTAGGTCCTTATTCTATTACGCTTAAAATGGGAATTCCACTGTAATAACAGCGAGTAGACAAAAAAAGGAGAGTACTCGATATATTCTCAGACATACCTTCCAAGCAATTCAGTCTTTTCTAATGCTAATGAAAACCACCCATAGAACGAAGAATTTTATGAAATATCAATTTCAAGCAATTAAATCCTTTCTGTGAAAAGCCTGAAATTCTGCAAGATATTAAAAATTGAATTTCTAAAATCTAATTTCTCTCCATCGAAAAAACAAAATTAGACCATACTTAACTTCAAACGTATGAAAAATCGTAGAAATTATGTGTCAACGATTGACTACAGATTTCACTTAAAAAGCATTACAATAATAATTAATAAACCGCGAAGGCGGGAATATTAAAAATTAAATCGTTTGTTCAAAGTTTCACTCTTGCTATCACGATGGAATAAGTTTCGTGTCGAGGAAGACGATCTCCAGCGAAGCGACGTTCGTTTGGCTCCACTGCGAAGCAGCTTTAAAAAGAATTCGACCAAGAAAGTTTCACCCTCACGCTAGATCATCTCTCTTTGCCATGGTAATAAGAAGAGATAATTATTGTCGAGCGATTTCGAAAGCGTGCCGGAACTTTGCCCTTTAACCTCGTTAATTGCACTTTAATTCCTTCGCTCTTCTACGGGGTAGCCGCGAGTCGCAAATCGTTCGCCGGTGGGGAAAAAAATGGTAACGTTTTCGCGACACACTATACCGGCGCAGATACCGGCGAAATAGCACACGAGCACAACCGCGGATACGTTTTCCCCGTGTGAATGCTTATCTTATTAACGAGTCTCGGGAGTTCACCGCGGCACACTTGAAATTGAAGTTATCTTTCTCTAAATGGGCCAGCTCGAATCGGTGAAATAACACGATTACTCGGATATTATCTGATTCATCGACGTGATTTAAACGACGGGATTCGAAGAATATGAATTTTACAACGATAGAGACAGTTTCGGTTGTAATGGAATGTATATGCACCGTACATGTGAAATTAATTTCGTTTTGTAGATACGAGATTTTGTGATCCTTTTTTTTTAATTAAAAAATATACTTTTTCGCAGGCAACGAACCTCTAACATGCTGAGTTTATCCAAGTTTACTAATTTCTAAGGGATGGTGAAAAAATTGACGAAAAGGTGATTAACTTTAAAGTGTCAGAAAGAGGATAATTCATTCCGATATTCAATTTCATTCTTCTTGTAAAACTGCAATTTTAAATTACAGTTTTTAGAATAGCTAACTCTAGCGCAGCGGTAGCTAGACAAAAGCTACCGAAAGACGACCGTGTGAGAGCGGTGTGTCGGTTAGGCGCGAGACGAGCGAAAGAGGCAGTTGTTAAGTGGCCACCGAGTCGTTTGTGAGAAAATCCGTCCCGAAGACGGTGAAGCGAGCAGCCAGGCCCAGCGCGCTCGGTGGGGGTGACTCCGCCCCTTTGGGACTTTCTCTGGGCCTGTTCGCGTAGGGGTGGACCGGCAGGACGACGCGTACTCACTCTTCCCAAGACCTATAGCTAACTCTAGCGCAGCGGTAGCTAGACAAAAGCTACCGAAAGACGACCGTGTGAGAGCGGTGTGTCGGTTAGGCGCGAGACGAGCGAAAGAGGCAGTTGTTAAGTGGCCACCGAGTCGTTTGTGAGAAAATCCGTCCCGAAGACGGTGAAGCGAGCAGCCAGGCCCAGCGCGCTCGGTGGGGGTGACTCCGCCCCTTTGGGACTTTCTCTGGGCCTGTTCGCGTAGGGGTGAACCGGCAGGACGACGCGTACTCACTCTTCCCAAGACCATCGATGTACACATTTGCAAACGACGTTCGACTAACGTAGATACAGATTCTGAGTAAAATATCGTGGGAGTGAAAGTGAGAGCGAGGGTGAAGGAGAGAAAGAGAGGGCTGGATTGACTGCGCGTGTGTGTGAGTTGTGGGGGTTTGGTATGAAAGAGTGAATGTGAGAGAGTTGGTGTGAACGGCCTGGAAAGGAGGAACGAATGGAAGACGATCGTGCGTGGCGTGTTTGTTATGTTTAGACAACATGGATTGTCAAGCCGATCGCGGCGTGTGTGAGTGTGTGTGTCTGTGGATGCGTGCGCGGAGAAAAGGAGAAAGAGTGCGAGTGTGTAAGAAAAAAGAAGAAGTATCGAGCCGGAAGAGAACGAATCGGAGCGGCGGCGAAAAGAAAAGAGAAGCGGATTATAGGTGAACAGCACCGGCGTCGCGTGGGGTTACTTCTACGAGAATAAACGCAAAAGTATTTAATAAAATCCCACAATATATTGTTGTGGAAAACGTAGATACGTTTAGTGAATTTTACGCCCACCCTACGCTGTGTCGGAGTAATTTTCTGACATTTCTATTTTCTTTATTAAATCTTACAACGTTCACCCGTTGTTACTCCCTTCTCCCTGTTCACATCCTACGCTTATTGGTTCGAAAATGACTTTCATAAAATGCATACTATCTGGGTAAAATTTTTAGCTTCCTGCAATTATTGCGTTCTGTTCGTGAATTCTGTTTTACAAGACTGCAAATTGTATGTTCGTAACTTGTAAGCTTTTCAAAATCTTTCAAACACGCACAACTATTGCACGTTGATACTGTGGTTCATAATCGATCATTTTCTACCATTGTACCTTCACGTTGAACCAATTTCCGCCCCTGTCGAGATAATTCCTAAATAACCGTTTTGCAACAATGAACGGATGAGCAAGAAATAATGACCGGCCACTGTAGGATCTAAATTAGCCTAGTTTCAGCCTCTTACACGGACCACTGGCGCAGTCGTCCGATCGCAATCTGTATGGTCCGCTGACCGAAGAAAGCGGGATTACGGTGAAACACTCTCATTTATAACTTTTAATTGAGTAGGAAACTTTCAAGCGGCGATCTGGGCCAATAGTTACGATGTGCGCCGATATTTGACCAGGATTGTTGGATTTCGATCAAATATCGACCACGTGCCAAATGAAATTACTTCACTTTTTGTTTACATCTGAAATATCTGACATCGTGCATTTTTATTTCACGTTCTTTTCCCCCACTCGACGACTTTTCCCGACGGGATATTTTTTACGAAGTTTTCACGAACTTTGGAAAGTTCTGTGGAGACGCGACGCGTCGCCCTGGGATGATTTAGTAGAAATTGTCGAAATATCGTTGATTTCGTAATTGTAGGAGGTACTTGCCTAATAGTTTAACCCTTGTGCAGTGTTTCGGTCATTTTCGACCCTTCACTTTCTTATCTTTTTAATAACTTTTGCTGTTATCAAGTTTGAGTTCTCTTAACATTATATCGAAAGTTTATTATATAGATTCGTATAGCCAGCTGGTAATAAAAATTGGTACACATAAGGGTCTTTTTTGACCCAAAGACCTTAAGTGTATAGTCGAACGAAGGAATGTATTTGTTTAGTCGTCCTATTAGATTTACGGCGTATTCCAGGCATGGGTCTGGAAATTATTCGGTCCTTCGCAGCAGTTGTAAATCTGGGAGGCCATCGAGCAAAGTTCGATGCTTTTCTTCTTGTGGCTCTCGTCCACATCTGTTTGTTATATTTTAACTTCTCGGGTTTTTGGTCTCTATTTTGGTATGTTTTTGTTAGCGACGAAGCGCTGCCCAGACTTATTACCTGCTGCGTTTATTGCTTCGAGACTTTCCGCGCGCGTAAATTGCATTTACCAATCAGCGTGTCTAATATCGTCTTTGCTGCCCTTCCAGTGCACCCTTAGCGCGCTGTCACCTTGGAAGGGTGGGAGACGGTCGCGAGGGGTGGGCGGAAGGTCCCAAAAATCTGGAATTTCCTCCGGGTGACTAATCGGCAAGCGGACCGTTACATTCAGATGTGCCGTTCGGAAATTCGTGGTTTATGGTACGTTCGTAGGTTACCGAGCGCGAGGGACACAAAAATTACTAAAAACCTAGCAAAGCAATTCTAGTGACCCTCGCAGGATGTAATGAGACCCGTGCAAGCGATAAACGAAAATCCTCAACTCAAAGATAACCGTTCCCGGTCGATCGTGCCATAAACCGTTTCTACAGAAAACCTAACAAGGAAAGATATTCAATTAAATTGCTACTTAAAGCAAAGAAAGGGGATTTCCGTATTCGTTCCTTATTTTCTGGCTCTCCAGGAAAACGTATCCCCTCAAATTAATGACCACAAACGAGATATGTATACATGTTTCGTCGGTTTCTCATCAGGAAAACAACTTCCGTGTAGTAAGTTCGTTCGTAGCAATTTATGTTAAGTCGACTTGGGCCCCGTCCCCGCCAATGATATATGTATCTATTGCCTCCGATCTGCGATACGAATGGTAGATAGCGCGGTTTTTACGAAGACGTGGAAGAATCATTTGTTACATCCGTCAGTATTCGAACGTGAGGGAAGCACGTCGATTGGAAGGGAAATGGAAAAAGGGTGTCCAATATCTGAGGTGAAATATAGTCGGCAAATTTTGTATACGATTAAGCGATCGACAGAGATGAAACTGGTTGTCGGTAGCGAACAAGATGCTTAATTAATAACGTGGCATACTCCGTAGCTTTTTTCCCTCGAAGAAGCTTTTAAGAACATTTGAAACGTTGCCGAAGACTACTTGGACAGGTAAGAAACAAATAACAAGCTGTTCTTGAAGGGAGATTCGAGTGTTTCTATCATGTCGAACTTTTCGAAGCTAATTGGCGAATAATGAGGTTTCCGTGGGGTGGATAAGAATATCGACTTGCTGTTTGAAGAATAATTGTAAAACTGGCAATAAGATGGAATTCGTAGTGTTTAAAAGGTAGTTGAATCGATCAGTTTATTGTAACTTTTGCATTTATATTATTAAAAATGTGGGAGAGAATATTATTGTTTTAGAAAGAGAAATGTGAGATAAAGTAGGGAAATTTGATTTCACTTGGAATTAGTTTCGGTGACAGATAATCGATTCTTCTGCTCAATACGGAGATATGATTAAGTATTTTACGATGAGGATGTCATTATTCATGGCGAGGAGAATTTCTTTTTTTCATATGTAGGAGATAAATTGCTGAAATATTCGATGGAATATATTCATATCTGGGTAATTAATAATTTCCTATACTTGTAATAAATTCCTTTTAAACGATACGTAGTCCGTATAATATATTTAGCTTTTAACGCGTGCGAGCGTTTCAACGTAATACACCTAAATATTCGAAATCAGATAGTCGATATATTTCATTAAATGCTGATAGATTGCGGTGCGTTAACTAACATGAGTAACGACGAGGGAGCTTGTAAAAATTAAACGAATTGGTATTACGATCTGACATCATTTATCTGATTGAACAGAAATTATAATTTTGTACAAACGTACAATTTCACGCAATACGTTCATTTCAAAGTTCCTTTTCGAATTTATTAATTCGAGCTTTAAATTCTGGACGAATTTCACGTTGCAATTTTTCCAGGAAAGTATTTCTGTAAAATATTTAAGAGGCGAGGTTCGAAAAAGCGAAAGCGGAGATCGACAGGGATATTAAGCTGACGCCCAACGTGGAAACCTTTAATGACCGACGAGTAGTACCGATGTGTTGATCATTTTTAATGGGAAAATCCCAGAAATAGTGTTCGTGTATGGTGGGAGAAAAAGGAGGCGAACGAAGAGTTGTTTCACTGCAGATAGTCAGTTGTAGGTGGAATCAGAGCGTTATAAGAGTCGTCAGAGTGTTGGAGATTGAGTGTTGTAGATAGAGTTAATGTTGTAGATAGAGCCGGAGTGTTGTAAGAGTCGTCAAAGTGTTGGAGGAGATAGAGCCGAAGAGTTGCATGTAGAGTTAGTGTTATAGATAGAGTCGGAGTGTTGTAAGAGTCAAATATCATAATAGAATGTTACAGAGAGCATTGTAAGTGTCGTTAAAATGTTGGAGATAATTCTATCGGAGTGCTGGAAATGGAGTTAGTGTTGCAGACAGTGTCAAAGTGTTGTAAGCGTCATCAGAGTGTTGAAGATAGAGTTAATATTGTAGATAGAGTCAAAGTGTTGTGTCATCGGAGTGTTGGAGATAGAGTTAGTGTTAGATATAGTGTCAGAGTGTTATAAGTGTCATCAGAGTGTTGCAGATTGTGTCAAAATGTTGTAAGTGCCATCAGAGTGTTGAAGATAGAGTTAATATTGTAGATAGAGTCAAAGTGTTGTGTCGTCAGAGTGTTAGAGATAGAGTTAGTGTTGTAAGAGTCTTCAGAGTATTGGAGATTGAGTGTTGCAGAGTTTTGTAAGAGTCGTTTCATAGTTGTCAGAGTTGCGAACAGTTATCTTTGCGCTGTGAAAAATCCCAAATTATTATTACATTCACTTACCATATTCCGTCAATTGTCACAGCCGTAAAGCATCGTTATAAATTACCACACGAAAAGCACTAAACAGATTCTACACTTTGGTTTTTAAAATTATATCATTTGTCACTGAAGTAATACGTGTCGCGTAATTTATTTACAGAATTTTGGATTCACCGATAGAAAAGCATTCGTTTCATTATACCTGTTTCTTCACCCATGCTGTTTTATTTTCACAAAACGGAACATTCAAAAGAGAGCGTTGAAGTATTGTAGCTACAAAGGGAACAATGATTTTCACTTATTTCAGCGTGAAGGCGCAAGGTCGGAACTTTTGACGTGTTCTGAGGTCGGTTGCTCCAAATCCTACATTGTTAGCCCGATATTGAAAGCGTTCCCTTATTCTTTATAACGGAGACAAGCCGAGACTGAATTTTTGCGAGATTCACCAACCCTGAATGAAATTCGACGCAGATTCAGTAAGAACGGATTCTTCCCGGATACACAACGTAATATCGAGGAAAACTCTGCATACTTTCGACACTTTTACGAACACTCGCGAAAACGGCTGAATTCTATGGAAAAAGTAATATTCGAAATAAGATTTTCGCGCTGAAAAAGTTTGAAAAATCTCGCAACGAATGTAGGGAAGAAATGTATGGTATCCGCAGAATACTCTCGTATAAGATTACTTCGGGGATATCGATTTTAATCAAACTGATTTCTTTTTGTGTCACAAGTATTAAAAAGTTCTTCAAGTTTACAAAGTATAAAGTTAGGTTCCTGCATAAGTTCGGTCCACCACTTGTACAAACAGTTTATCGATGATTAAATTACTCGAAGAAAATTCAGAATCGACTATCCGTAAGATTGCATCTGAGCTTAGAATTCACGATTCAAGTGTTGTAAAGGGTTTCCACAAAAGAGAATTTATAGTTGAAAGTACAAGTTCGTGCTGGAGAAGTTCAAGAAGATTGTTTGCATCGCCTGGTCACGACAGATGAAAAGTGGGTTCTGTAGAATAGTGTAACGGGGAAAAGACATCGGTCAAAACGTGGACGACGTCCTTCAGAAGCTAGCAAAGAGAATTAACGATGAAAAAGTAAAGTTGTGAGAATGGTGGAACATGTGTAGGATAATTCACTTCTGATTTGTATCGTCAACAATTTCCAATTAAAAAGACCATCTCCTGTGAATCGAAAGGGTGTCCTGAATCTTCACTATAACGCAAGACCGCACGTGTCAATTGCAACGCAAAAAAAAAAAAAATCAGAATTGCGATGGGAACTTACTCCTCACCTACGATATTTCCCGAATCTGGTACCAACAGATCTCCACATTTCTCGATCACTAGGAGACAGTTTAGACGGGAAAAAACGTCAATAACTTTGAAGCCGTAAAAAGTGCAATACGTTCATTTCTTAATGACAAATCCGAAACTGTCATAAATAACGATAGGAAATACACAGTTTGAAGTAAGTACAATGTCCCTTGAAAAATCGAATTTATGGAAGACGTACTCCAGCGGCCAAATCTTACGCAGCAACCTAAAATCTCCACGTACAGTGTATTTGGGCGAAAATTTATACACCATCTCTACAAACTAATTTCAACATCTGTAAAACAATCAACGTTCCAGACACTTTATCCGTCAGAGCATTCCATTTTTTCCCAAAGTGCTCCATCAATCCATCACGCACACTCTTATCACAGCATACTGCAAACTCTTCGATGCCTTTTCAAGCACGAAATAAATAATTCCCCGAGCGAAAACGCCCATTTCCACCATACGTAGATTCCACGTCAGCAGCCGTAATTACGTTCCCCTGCACTATACACACACGCACACACGAGAGTGCACACACAGACAGGGACACAGAGACACAGGTATATAAGTTCACGTGTTTGCATGGGAAGTCAGACGAAGACTGATACTTCGAATACGGCCAGGACTCAAGGATCTAAGCTGTGTAATCGTTTCAGAGTGCTTAAATAAATGACGTCGTTTGTACATCCCTCGAAGGAGCTGCGTATAAATCGCGCGCCATCTCTGGTCGTCGAAAATAAAGGGGTTCAGGGTTTCCAACTGTGAGAGGACCGGGCAACGGTTTAAGAGGGACAGTGGATGTATTCAGAGCCGCACGATTGTCATTTCCTCGTGAAATTGCATCTTTGGTTACTCTATCGTTTCTACGAACTGACCGTGTGCACGGGAAATCCGCAGTTTCCAGGACAATGTCGGATTTAGTTGGAGTATCTGGGATAAATGTCCTGCAGCTGAAACTAAAGCCCCCGCAATGGACGATGCTTCATAATACATCGTTCGTTTTAGCGTTCGCTAAATCTACGGCCTTCTTCGTCGAGTCTCTACGCGGCGAAGTAATTCCGGTTAACGAATTTTCTATCGGCAGCTCGTCGATTTGCTGGCATCGATAGATGGTGTCGCTTATCCTTGCCCCGAGCTTAACGTCTGCGCTGCAGATTCCTAGGATTCAGCCGCGCGCTAGTTGGATGGTTCTTCTTCGACGAATAGAGCGGGTAATGGAAAGTGTGCTTTTTCTGGTTGGTATAGTTGATTTGTGGATATGGAAACGAGGAATTTTGAATCGGTGTACTGCAGAGCACGGAACTGGTTTATCAGTACCGTATATAAACGGTTTACACCAACGAGGGAATATCTCGAAGTGATAATATCTTCGATATTGATGAAACTTCGGTGTATGGTAGTACTCGAAAAATGTTTGACATGTATTTTTTTTTCAGGTCATCGTCTACATCGGAGGTCGGCAACCTTTTGATTAGGAAGGGCACTCCGAATGGCTGGCTTGTGGTAAAGGGCACTTTACCTTAATTTTGCTGGAGGGAAAGTTGTAAGCTTGAAGTACATTCGATATATATTTATTTGAAACGAATTTATTAAGAGAAAATTCTACTAGTTCATCTTAAGCGCAATTTTTGAAAACCATTTTGTAAAAATATCTGGCACAGTGGCGAGCACTTTAAAAAGTGCGGATACTTGGGTAGACCTCTGGTCTTCGATCGAAAGGGTGAAAATCGCCCTCAAAGATGGAAGTAATAAATGCATTTGTTTAAAATATTTTCTTATTTTTCAACTTTGTTGTTGACACTGTTCTTCTACCTTTGATAGTATTCGAGATATTAGACGAAATATATGTATTTACTATCTTCAACTTTGAGGGCGATTTTTACCTCTTCATTGTATTCAGCGTGACTTTTTGAATAGATACATTTTGATCTTTTCATGTCTTAAATTTTCCGAGATATTCAGATAACTTTCAAATTTTGTACGCCCCATCGAATGCAACGTATTTCATATAAAATATCTTTTTAATAAAATCAGCGAATAACGAGTTATTTCAGGTGGCAGTTCTTATCGACTCACCCTGTACAGTACTGTGACATCTGAAATCGAGTTTGCAAATCTCCGTACGACTGTTCGCGTAAGGTCGTACGAGTATTGGATTTCAGCGTTTGCTTCGAACAGGCGATTTAACATTTCCATGGAACAATCTCGATCGAATTGTATTAAAAACTGTTCCATCGGTGGTCCTTTGTTGTGCCCACGTGTGATCAGTGATCACCTTTCGCGTATCCCGTTTTCAGTTTCACCGACTGGACGGACCCGTTCGATCGCTGACAATAAAATCGCGTTGATGAGCCATGAAACCACCGAGCACGGGTCGCGTTTATCAAATTTGCCGGCGCTGGTGGAATGTAAATATGTATCTATTCGCTCGTGATGGAACTTTAATTTTGCAAACTGACGCATCTAAAAATTGCGGTTATTACGGACACGGTTCTTGTTTGAATTAAATTTGTTACTCTGTGGATGTTGAAGGTGAACTGAATCGATCTGAAATTCAATTTTACTCGTGCTAGCTTTATGTACTTACGTTGATATATATCTTTCGAATTGGAGGACAGTGATGTTGAAAAAACTGGAAATTTAACATGTAATAATATTTTATTAATAAAATCAAACATGTTGAATTGCTGTATCTTTTTATCAAAGAATTATAATCAAGGAATTGTCAAGTAGAGTTAACGAGTAATTTTACACCTTTGTCGCACAGTATAAGTTAAAAGATTATGAAAGGTAACCACAGTTTTATTTCTACCATTTCGTTTCGAAATACGTCGAGTAATTCGTCCTTGAATGGTTATAAATTTTATCATTAGCCATTTTGACGCCATGTTTCCTGCTTTGATATGCAAATTTTCAATGGTCACAAGCCTTTGAAAAGTCAGCACCAAATTTTCGTTTAGCTTGGAAAGTGCCACTGGCATTCCGCGTTGCGTAAGGTTCGTAATTAAACTTTATATTTTAGTAAAAGAGAAAATAGTTCCACCCGTACAGAACTAACAGAAGCTACGAAAGTTAGAACAAATTTCAAGTAAAGCGAATTTAAACGCAGCCGATTCATTCTCTCTAACAAGGTTGCTCTGGCAGACGTGTTAGAAGCAAGAAACGTATCCCCATTTTCTTTAACACAATCATAAAAATAGGGCACGTGTATTGTTGTTATTGGTAATATCGACGCGATAACATCGACGAATTGGATCATTTAAAATTGCGTGACAGATTTAGAAATGCCCTTCTTGCCCCTGTGCCGCCCTGCGGGCAAACTCCTGAGCTCCGCACAGTACTGGTCACTATTGAGCCATTCCACGCCAAATCGATCACTTTTGGTAACATGTCTTCCGATTTTGATGAAACTGTAGTATGTTGTAGTCTATGTGAAATAATGAAGAGTTTATGTCATCATTTTGCTGACTTCAAAGTTACTAACAAATTACAACCTGTTGAACATCGCGAAAAAGCGGGTTTCTAGCCAAACATGACTGTACAAACGAATCTTTATCTCGTAAACTATTACACTTGCGGAAAAACAATTTCTTCTGATTTGCATTGCAAAAGATGGGGCTTTCTAAGTATATTTTTAATTTTGATGTACGTATCCTTTTTCAATATGGAAGTTGTAAATAACGTTGAAATAAGGTTGAAAAATATATGTTGGCCTTTAAATGCCATTCTGTTCTGCCTTTTTCAAGGTCGCCTATATTTTTTTACCTGAACGTATATATTTTTTTCTACTACATGTTGTAACAGACACTGATGTACATTTAAAATGCAAACTTCCTTTCAACTTTCCTTCCATCTTATTCACCCTTTGAATCCATTTAAGTTACGCAGTCAAAATTGTCTGATACCACTATAGCTAAACAGGAAGAATACTTAAGTGGCCTGTTTTATGTAGCCCAACCCTGTATAGCAGTAATCCAAATGACCGACATTTATTAACGTATTCCTCTTTCAAAATTCTCTCGAAGCGCAATAATATACGAAACAAGAGTATTTATCACGCACCTACATTTTTTCCAGAACAACAGAAACACGTGGACAAAAACAAAATTATGAAAGAACAGTAATTTTGCAAACGAATAACTTCCTAAAGTTCCTTCACTCTAAATAATTCCAACGTTCAACGCACAGTACACTTATTTCAATATTCCAAAAAATTCTTATCATATCCACCAAAAGAAAAAACTCTCAATTATATTATCCGTACACTTTTTTAACCCTAGTGCGTTCTTCGTTTTGACTGTACACTTAAAGCTTTTGGGTCAAAAAGGACCTAAGGCTTTATGTGTAATAAATTTTACAACGCGACATATGAACCTAGACAATAAACGTTTAAAATAATGTTAAGGAACGTAAACTTGATAACAGCAAAAATTACTAAAAATATAAAAAGGCGGTGGGTCAAAAAAGACCCGAAGACCGCTCTAGGGTTAATTACATTTAAACTATCGTTCTCCCACAATTGCTACACCTTCACGTTTCTCACCGAATTCATATCTTGCTGAAAAATTGAACAGCTTAAGAAAAACTTCTCCCGTTTACCGCGATTAATCTCCGATAAAGATTGCGCGCGTATTCTTTGCGTAGCTGAGTGCGGTTGCGAGATGTCTGTAGGTATGAACCTCTGACAAGGCGATTTTTATACGCCAGCATCGTGCACGCCCTATCTATTGTATATTGAACAAAAACGTGCAAGGTGTGTCGTGGCACGACATATCATATCGTATCACGGGAACGATAGAGCAAAAGGAAGACGCTACTTCGACCTCTCTCTCTCTCTCTCTCTCTCTCGCTTTATCCAATAACATTTACAACCCTTCCTTCTCACTTGCTCCCGCGAAACCATAAATCCATGCTCTCGATAAAGTCTACCGTATCCACCTCTCCCACCCAAACCCTTCTGTGTGGCAGCAGGCAACCATGCTGTGATCTTTCTGCGGTGTTCCATTCTTTCCTACTGTTTTAACTCCATTTCTCTTCCCTCTGTTCACCCACCACCGATCCTCTCTTACATACATACCATTGCTCGTCCTTTTCGTCTAGCTACCCTCATGTTTCGCCTCGTTTTCACGTCGTTCCCCTTTTTTCTCCATCCCTTTCAAAAATATTCTTCCGCAATTTATTCCCATTCCTTGACCCACTCTGTTTTACACTTGTCTTCATTTCTCCCTTTTGCCATTACAGACTGCCTCGTTTCGGGTTGTTCTGGTCGGATTTTGTTTACTTTACTGGAAAATTCGTGAGTAATTTGCTTGTATCGAATTGCCTTTGCTTGTTTCGGAGCTGGGTAAAGTTTGGACCAAAAATCCTTGGAATACTATTTTAATGCAATACGTCTTATTTTATATCGGGTGGACCACGTGAAACAGGTCACTTAATTACCTTTTCTAGCTATGGTGGCTCGAGACAATTTTTACATGTAATTCAAATGGTTCTATGTGTTATATGAAAATATTTTAAAATTAAATTAAAAAATAAATAATATTAAAACAAATATTTTTAAATGAAATATTTACCATTTACTATTTGAAGTAACATTTCACCTAGCTTTCATTTGTTTCAGTTCTGATTGCTCTCCCCTTTTCTATATTCGCTAGCTTTCCACCGCGTGTATCTATCTATCAAATTGTCAATCGAGCGGGCTACTGTTTATATCTTACTGTATTTCTGCTTTTTCCCTAATGTTCACAATATTCTCGTCACCTACATAGTTGAAGTTCGCAGCACAAACTAATTTTACGATACGAACATCCTGTTTTTGACAATTAGAATTTCCATGCTACC
>NW_017100329.1:251815-254814 GCF_001263275.1 Habropoda laboriosa | reverse complement strand
GGGCAGGAAAACTCTGAATTCTAATTAGAACTTCCCAGCTGCAGGAGTTTTGTGTTGCCTCTTGACAGTGATTGTTGTGTCATAAACCCACGAGAACTCCAAACTTCAACCACGGATCGTGGGACTGTGGACAGCTTCCTCAAGTTGAGGACACGTCCATGCAACGCTTTCCATCGTACGACAAACTCGTGTAATCTCGGAAAAAAAGACTGTTTAAACGTTACAATTGACAATTACGTATTCTCTATGTCGACAATTGTCCCTAACGTCTTGAATGAAATAATTATACAAGACACAGGTGCAATTCTGTCACTTTGCTTTGGAGAACGTGAAAACAGGGAGCAACAAACTATCTCGAATTACATTTCCATTTCGTGTTAGCTGTTTGGCTTTTTTTTAATTTGAACCTAATTTTGTTTGTTGATGGATTCTGTGGAGAAAATGATGTAAAAAATCGAGGAACTTCCATTTCTCAATTTCTTTCGCTGCTTAATGTTTCAAAGTTTACCAAAGAAGAATAAATATTTGGAGTATTTATACAAAATTTCAACAGCTACGAGATGAGAAATCATTTACTTCTCAGTACTTACAATTCTGAGTTTTTTGTAATTGTTTACGATTGTTGGTAATAATGAAAATAAATTCAGGAGAATATCGAAATTATTTCGGGTATTCATAAAATTGAAATAATTTGATTTAGAAATAACCATGAGGAATGGTATTATTCTTTAATTATAATTATTCCTACTCAAGCGAGCTATCCTCTGGTATACTACAGGATTGTGAATTTCCCATTTATAGAGTGCTATTCTAATAGGATTAGCTCAGTATGTCTAAGCACCTTTCGGGTTAAGCCTAGAGCTAATTCGATTTACGATCACTTAATCTGACTATTAGAAAAAATTTATACATCTGCAGTAAAAAAAAAAAAAAAGATTGTACCTGAGCACAAATCCTGGAACTTAAGTTTTCACTTGTAAAATAGCAATAAACAGATTATTATCTTACAACGTATGTACTACCTAGAGTTTAGAGGCTGTTTGTTTCTTTAGTTATTCATCAATCTCATTATCGTTTAAATACCTGTCTCCCTTGTCGTTTATTTCGTTCCTTTTAAGGAAGAAACCTGTCAGCGTCGAAGAAAAAAAAGAAAACAAAAATGAAAGGATAATCATAAAGACAACGACGAAGCGAAGCTAAGAGACAACCTGTTAACGCTTTTTCTCATAAAAACTTTGCAATCCAAATTTTTTCGTAAAACTTCTTTATTGAATAAGGATTTAGTTTAATTTCCTGCATCTTCCGATACGTTCCTCTGATAAACGTTTGTTTTTCCTAAAGAGAGATGTTTAACCCTCTCGCTACGGCAGATTTTAGTACGTAACGCATGTAACAGACAGTAGACGTTATTTTGGCTGTATCGTTTGAAAATTTGTGTGACTAAATTAAGGTAGAAATACTAAGATAAAATTAAGGATCAAATTAGGCTAGAAGTGCGCCAAAAGGCGCGAAACGTACCGTGTGAGTAAATTTTCAAAGCGCCTATAGGCGCCAATGGCAATGAAAGGGTTAAACTGTGACACGATATCTGGAATTATGTTTGGTAAGTATATTCTTCATTTCACTAAAATTAATTTTCGTTGACAATTGCACGCAACACGCGCCGATGAGTGCAACGTGTCTCCAATTCGACTCCTTGATTAATTTTGATTCTACAAAACTCGCCGATCCCTTCTTGTTTTCAGTTCGCAGATTCCCTTTAAGGGGTCGAATATCGGTGGTTTCGAGAATTCACGAAGGCGTGAATTTTGGTGGGAGGCCAAGACTGTCGATGAAAGTTAGGGTCTTGGTCAACGCCCAACACGAACTCGACGCATTTAGGGAGTGAGATATTGTTAATGTAACCGTGACAGGGTTTAAGGGAAAATTCAGTATGTTGCTCTCTCGCAATCATGTGACTCAAGTTCGCGCAGATTTATGATAACGAAGAACCTCCGAATTCTTCGCCTTCGTCAAAGGTTTGCAGTTCTCCTGGCAGTAAAGGGAAATTAACCAAGGAAACATCCAACCGCGTATTGAAAAGCTTAATCTCAAAACTATATAGCAAAGGTATCACGTTCGTATCGCGAACCTGGTCTAAACTTAATTATTCCTAACAAAAGGTACTTGTATCCCTCTTAAGTCCTTCTAGTAGAAGTAACACCTTACTGAAATCCCAGGCTTACAAATTAGCGTCAGCACCAAACGAATCCTCCCTACTTTCTTATCATCATGTCTTCAATCCTTTTCACTTTCGTTACTCAGCTTCCTTATTCGCTCATTTTTTCCTTCCATCCGACCGGCTTCACCTCGTACACTCCTATCTCGCCTTCCTCTCAATCACCTTTGCGCTTTTTCATTGTTCAACTGTACGCTACCTCCATCTGCTAAATTGCCCCCTTTCCCGATCCCTCTTTCGCTCACGCCTCAACCTCCACCCGTCGACGATATTTCACCGTCACAGGCGTTCAGCGGCTTTTCCGCGTCGCGCCGCCGCTTGTTTCTGCAGTTTGCCTGTTCCGCTGCACCGATTGAATCGCGTTATCCTGTGTACAATCGATCATTCTCATTATCGAGAATCGCGGCACGCCTCGACTTCCGTTCTCCGGCTTCCAGCACAAGAAAGATTTGCGATTAACGCTCGCGTTACCGACCACCTCTCTTTTCACCGTAGCGGGAAATGATTTTTCAATGAGTTTTCCTCTCTTGCCCGTCCCTCTCCCCTTCTGCTGCACAAACGGGTGGCCCGAGGCGAGAGAAAAATTTATCTTTCCCGCTGAATTAAACCGCGATAACGCCGCGCGTTCGTAAATGTTTCGAGTAATCGCTTCTGTGGACCGTAAGGAGGTGCATAATGGACGCGGAGAAGTGTAATTTCGGCGCAAGGATAGGATGATATTGCGGGATTTGGTAATTAATTAAGGAGTAGACACAGTTTAGTTATGAAATGTAAGGATAAT
>NW_017100329.1:230253-251788 GCF_001263275.1 Habropoda laboriosa | reverse complement strand
ACACATTAATTGCTCGCCAAAAAAATTGTGGCAATTTAACCGTTTGAGTGCCACGGGTCTTTGGTGTTTCGCAATCTAAAATTGCCAAGCGGCGCAATAGCGCTTGGTACATTCTGTGTCGAAAAATGCCGAGAAGCGCTTGTCTCATTCCGTGTCTTTTATCCTTATTTTTGTTCCTTATATTGTTAAAGTAATGGTTGTTTATAAGAATAAAAAGGTGTACACCTGCAAAGTATGATGTTTAAATTTTGTCTTTTAATTTACGACCTCCCTATATTTATTCCACCGACTATACCGTCACTTGATGCTTTAATTTACGACCTCGTTATATTTATCCCACCGACTATACCGTCACTTGATGCTTAAATTTACGACCTCGCTATATTTATTCCACCGACTATACCGCCACTTGATGCTTCAATTTACGACCTCCCTATATTTATTCCACCAACTATACCGTCACTTGATGCTTCAATTTACGACCTCCCTATATTTATTCCACCGACTATACCGTCACTTGATGCTTAAATTTACGACCTCGCTATATTTATTCCACCGACTATACCGTCACTTGATGCTTTAATTTACGACCTCCCTATATTTATTCCACCGACTATACCGTCATTTGATGCTTTAATTTACGACCTCGTTATATTTATCCCACCGACTATACCGTCATTTGATGCTTAAATTTACGACCTCGCTATATTTATTCCACCGACTATACCATCACTTGATGCTTTAATTTACGACCTCGCTATATTTATTCCACCGACTATACCGTCACTTAATGCTTTAATTTACGACCTCGCTATATTTATTCCACCGACTATACCTTAAATTCTTCACAGGGTAGTCCAGCGTTTCCAGTTAAAGTACGGTGCACCCTGTATGCCTGTGTGTACGTGTATTCGTGACCAATTTCCAGTTGGCGTTACGAGCACGCGCAACGAGGACCGTGATATAAAGGGAAACGTAGCAAAGAAAGCAAAGCGTAAACAGGCTTACTTCCTCGCGGTTGAATGGACATTTGTCTACGGAAACGGCTTTGGCTGGCTGCCAACCACCGGCACATCACAGTCGACCCAATCTCGAGATCCGCTGCAGTCGATACCGTTCGATATAGAGGCGGATTTGCTGTATCTCTGGTCAAAAAAAGAAAAAAGCAAGAAAAAAGGAAAAAGAACGAGCGGGAAAAAGAGGAAAGGAAGAGGAAAAGGGGTGGAACGTCGGTGCACTGTGTTCTTGACCAGGGTGTGTTCCTTTAAAACGAACCGCATAATCTCGGAGTTTTATGGACGGACGCGTGATAACGAGGACCTTGCTCTCTCAGGGGACAGACCACACATGGCATCTTTGAATGTTTCAGCGGCCAAAGACGCGCGTTCCTTGCAGGGGTTTTTATGGCGACATTTGGGATGCATTGTTGCGTGATGTCTCGAGTGCTTTCGTTTATTTCAAATGCACATGGGTGAATGTACTTTGTGCGAGCTCTTTGAGGATAAACGATCATTATAATATGTATGAATGAAGGAAATTGACAATGGACGAAGATAAAAGAAAGTGTCCTTTCTTTTCATGGCTAGGGATCGTGTGTCTTAGGATTGCATGAAACATTGAAAGATTATTATTAAAGAATTGTGTATTATAATGTGGAAGGAAACCTTCTTGTAAATTTATTTACTGTTATTCGTAATGGCAGTTCATTTTTTCAGAACAAAAGCAACCTGTTATTCTCACATTACGGTTCACCGTTTACAGTTTCTATAATTGATCGTCAATTAACGTTCAATTACATTTCACGTAAGAATTGTTACATATAGGGTGTCTTTTTTAACTGGACAAGCTATGAAAAAAATGTTCTTACAAAATTTGTGTGATATGATAGGGGACATAATGTGGTATAAATAGTATTTTCAGATAATCGAGAAACAGTTAAAATATTTAAAATGATAACAGATAAAAGCTCACAGTTCGTTATAAATTGGCTGCAGAAATACATGGAAGCTTTTAGCCCTTTTCATTAAACGTATATTTAATTAAATATAAATTCCATGCAAATTTCAAGAAATACTTCCAACAGAAATTAATAATTACCGAAACATACTTTTCGAATAAATACAGCCGCCCAATCACGCTTCCCCAAATAAATCTCCAAAAATCGCCAACCAATTTATCCACGCCAATTATCCAAAACAGCTTTGTGAAAACAAATTGGTGGAAACAACTATACCTAATAAAACATCCGAATTCTTTCGCAACACCTGAATCACGTCGTTCGGATATTTCATTCCACCGGCGCAAAAAAAAAAAAAACAAAAAAAAACAAAGATTCGAACGAAACGACTTTCGTAGAGTGCACTTATACGAAGTTTCGAATCAGCCTTTGAACGTTCTAACCTTTTTCATAGAGGATGGGGACAGAGAAAGTCACGATAAAGGGGTGTCAAGACGACGGTCGAAGAAGGGCGCGTTTACTGAATCGTGACGGGAAAATTTTCCCGGAGTAACTTCGATATTGTATTCGCAGTCTCGCGACGAGAATTCAGGAAAACGCGGCCAGGAAGTGGGACATCGGCTTCAAGATCTCGACGATTCGGTGGTAGTGGTAACCGGTATGGAAAGTTCGCCAGGAAACTTTCCACCGATTATAAGCGCTGGAACTCGGAAAGGCCAGTTGAATCCCCTTTACCCCGTAAATGCTTCTTTACGCGGTCCAGCCGAAACGAATATGTATATTCATAGTCGAACTACGCACGAACTACGAGTTTGCATGTCAAGCCCCTGCTGAAAGGATCTAATTAGAAGTTGAAGAACACTTGCAACACGTCGGGACGATAAAAAACGTAGAAAAGTAGGCGAGAAGATCTCGAAAGTCTGACGATTTCTTTTTTGTTTAGAGTTTTGTTTAGATCCGTGCCGTTCAGTCATTGCTCGTACAGAACAAATCCATCGTGTGTCTTAAGCGTATGAGTGCCATGGGCAATTGCAAAAATCTGACCGCAAAATACCAGGCGGCTTTTGTATGAAAAATGATCGCGCTTGAATAGGACTGTTTGGAGATAACACGAAACAAAGGCAAAATTGTGCAGGATTTTTGTTCAATTGTTTATAAAAAAATAGACAGACTATAAGAAATAGAATAAAATTTACACTTTGTGGCTCCTTGGCACTCAAACGGTTAAGAAGGACCTATACCTTCACCACAAGCGTTTTCCCCCACTCCGCTTTAATGCGTGTGACCTCACTAGCCCGCGATTTCGCCCTCAACTTTGCCCGCGGGCAGCGGCGGGCGCCCTTGTTCGCGCAAGAAACTTCTACATCGATTTATTCGGAAATGAAGCTTCGTATGAAAAAATGTTACTATACATTTTCGATTCATTTCTTCATGTAGATTCACCCTTTTGCAGTTTTTACTACCAGTTCGGAGATACCTTGCATAGTGTGAAACGAAATCTTTGATATCGCAACTAATTAATTTTGTAGAAACGTTGAGAGCTAATTGTTTTGGTAAAAAGGTTTTTCCTATTCAAGCTGGTAATACATTCTTCTTTATAAATCAAAAAGAATTCTTTTTCTCGTCGACGATGAGCACTCGCAATTAGTGAATAACTCCTCGAAATTCAAGAGAAAAGTTGAAAATTACATTTCTATCCTGTGAAAAATTGAAATTTCTCATTTAACAGTTACCTATGAAAAAGATTCTCAAATTTTACCTACGTTTAAACGCCTCAGGGTGGAGTACCACCTTAAGACAATGGAATAGAATATCGTGATCTCACCAATACGATTCTTAAATTTTAAAGGAAACTAATTATTCCGCACAAACTGTCCAGTACAATAATCGAAAGAAAGGCGATTATCGAAGTACTAATATATGAAATGTTGCATCAATTTTCGATTTGCAAACACACGCACATGCGTAAATTTAACGTGTTTACAAGTGTCTGGGTCGCGTCGCTAATTGTTCCACCGCAACGTTCATCATTCCCAACGAAACAGTTTCAGCGTGGAGCGTTGGTAGCGATAACACCGGAGAATGATCAACACCATTCCAGCATGACAGATAATTATTGACTCAGGCCCTTGACAGGGCACTGCATTTACAAGTTCATCGGTGACCATGTGTCTCGAAAGCAACAGACATTGGTTGGATGTACTTACACGTCCACGTGTGTACACGTAAATAGATAGATTGATACATCGTGATACGAGTGTATAGATAAACGTCCAACCAGATAGCGATCGTGGCTTCTATTGTTCAACGGGAATTCTCTTCTTGTCCAAGATGCACCCTGCTTGACAAACTTGTTCTCGCGATAATTGGACGATGCTAATTGCTCGTGAAATGCGTAGAAATTGTGAGCGTAGAATTGTAGAAATTTTCAAATAATTATTCATTTCGTTTAATTTTCTTTTCAAATGAAACGTGTCTTTGCACACACCTCTTGTATTTTATTTTCCAATCGGGCACGAACTTTTGCAATCGTCTAATATACATATAGTGTCGAACTAACAAATTTTATACCAAAGTAAAGATTAATTGCATTTTTAACGATTAACTGTATTTTTAATTTGCAATGCAAAATGGTTTCGAATTACCCTTTAAACATTAATTTCTCGTTCCGAAGATACCATAAAAGCTTCAATAAAAGGAAAAAATATCCAAGTACATAAGAAAAAATCCTTGTTAAACAGCTATTGTGCAATGTTAAAGTGAAGCTCTACAAATATTTCACATCTCGTTTTCCGCAACTTAAAGCTTACGATCAAATGTTCTCTTACAAAAAGATTAGAAAATCTGTCACGAATCGGTGTAATTATTCTATAATTACATGAAAAGGCGAAGAAACAATTGGAGAGACAAACAAAATACCAATCGTGTATCCTAACGGTTTTACAAAGAGTAAATTAAGGATTATTTACATTGGTTAGAACAGAGTGCTTAAACGATAGATAAGAAATCCCGAAAAAATGAAGATTATTGCAAAATTTGTTCGCGTTGGTGCATAAACGATTTAAGGAGTTAAATGTCTCATAAAGAGTCCGGCGAGTCTAAATATTGCAATCTTCGCACCAAGTTCTTCTTTCACCCCCCTGTTTTCTTTCCATCTGTAAATTCAATGCGACACGATAACATCGCGGCCCACCGAAATTAACGAAACAAGTAAAACGCGATTTCGGCGCCTGGAGGATTAAGAAACGAGTAAAATAATCTTTTCGTATAATATCCTCGGAATTCACGACGCCGATAGATTTCCTACGTCTCCCCAACCGAAGCTATCTCTCAGTTCGACGATCTGTACACAAAAGTCCCGCGAGCATTATTTCCCGGGAAACAAAGAGATCGGCTCTTGCCAAGTAAACACACCGAGCATCTGCCTCTCGTCGCGGTATTCACTTGAAAGGCGTCTTTCGTTGCCGCGTTTTTCGCTGGGCTGTTGTTTAATTTGCCCCGTAGACGCAGCTGACCGCCCCGTTCGAGCGGTGTTACTTACTGCTTTTAATTAAAAGCCCACGGTTTCAGCGTTGAATGAACACGGAATACTGGACTCTTTAAGCGCCAGGATTACGAGATTTTACGTATTCAGTGCACACGCGTCCCTATGATTTACATGATAATGGAGACCGCGTAGTGAAGAACCCTTGATGCTGCGTACACTCGCGAGTTTTCTTTTCGTACCTCTGATGTTTGTAATCGCGGTGCATCTGTGGAATAAGAATATGATAGGAATACGACTAACTGTCGCTCGAGTGTGGCGAATAAAGCGATGTAGAGTAAAAGTAACGCAGCGTAACAGAAAAATCTTTGTGCGTGTTTTCAGCAGGTTGTCCTGAGCAAAAAATGTCAAAGGTCCGACAAGAAGTGCCCTAAAGCTTGCTGCAAATGCGGAAAAATATTTGGACAAAAAAGTTTGTCCCGAAAATGTTCAAAGAATATTCTCTGAATATTTTCGAAAGAATGATCATCATACTCGAGTATGATATTATCAAGCCGAGGCTTTGCGCACTACGCCAACTACCCTCTCTCTATTCTCCCTTCGAGGTTTCCTATCTGGGTATGGAGGCCCCGATACTACAGTGTTATCTAAAATTTGCCATAGTTAAATAATAACCAAGAAGAACGAATTTACTGTAGTATACGTGTGTTGAATAGTAAAAAGATTCAGAATACAATTGTTTGGATCAGGATATTCGCGTGATGTTTCTATATATGTAAGTGTAAATTTGGAAAAATTGCGACGAAAGCAGCTGAAAATATAAATTGAACATTTGAAGAAGGTTATGTAAATATTGAGATGTTTCAACGATCATGTGTAAAATTCGAGATTGGTGACTTCTCGTTGGAAATGAGCCAAGAAGGTAGGATAGGGCCATCGATGACAACGTTTCAGGAAAAATAATTGAAAACAGTTCGCAGCAGAGAATATAAAATTTTGTCACTTCTAGACTTCAAACATATTTAACAAATAAATTGTCCCAAAATGAAGACACTGTGAAGTAGCATCCGAAGAATGATTCCAATTCCAAGGCCTAACGATTTTTATAAATTTGGAATAACGAAACATCGAGGAAAAGTGTAGAACCGTGTGGAAATTATTTTACTGAACTGCATTATTTTTTTTTTAAATTGAACGTATCTGAAGTTTCATTTAGAAAGAAACCAAGTTTCGTATGCATCAGCCGAATATTTGTGAAATCTTGCACGATGAGAAATACGTGAAGATAATGAATTGCGACTGCTCATGCAACGATAAAACGCAACGAATGGTTTGCAAGTAACAGAAAGCGATGGAAAGCATACAAGACAAAGTTTCCACGAGTTTACAATATTTGAGTAGCGTTTAATGACTTCTGAACGTGTTATCCGGCGCTCGCGTATCGCCAACATGCTCGATACGTAATAAACGTGAAATGTATCGTAGCCAGTCGTCGATCTTGAAACCGCACTTAGTAATTACACGCCGACATCGATTATCGATGGGAATAATTAATGACTGGCACTCGAGCGTGGGAATTATCATGCTGTGATTTCCACGGACGCATCAAGTAACCTCATTTTGTTCGTTTAAATTTTCTCCGTACATAAAATTACAGCCGAAACTGTGTCGCGAAAGCTGTCGTATAATTTCAACAATTCGCTTCAATCTCGTACATTTTCTCACCAGGAATCATCATTGAAAAGTTAATAATCAAAAAATTTGCCGAGAATTTTTGGCAGAGTATATTTAAGCATTATTTCAGCCCCATGAACCAACAAAAACAGCAACATTTACAAAGCAATTTACCAGCAGCTGTAATTTTTCAATCTGTATTTCAAATATTTTTCCTAGAATTCTATTGAAATTTCGTAAAACCACAAATCCTGCGCAAAGTTTTCGCAATTCGCTCAAAATTCTACAGTAACTTTATAGAAATATCAATCGTACGAAGATCCAAAACATTTTTAAAGCTTCTTTCAAATTCATTCGCACTGTTGATAATCCAACCGAAATGGTTAGGTCTCCCCCTCGGCACCGCCCCTTGACCACAGGATAACGAAGAAGAATGCAAACTCGTCGCCAAGACGATACGATGGTTGCTGGTGGCTTCAATATTGCCGCTGACACGCGTGTATTTGATGAGCGAATAAAATGAGCCAGGAAAGACCGTATCGAGCAATATTTCACCGGTGAACGTGTCACTCCGTAAGCTGCAATAAAGGACACACCGTAAAGAAGCCAGGAGTACCCGTGGCAAAAATTGCAGCTCGCCAATCTCGTGGCGAAACTGACCACCGTCCGAAGCCGATAACCATCGTTATTAGTTTCAGCGGTAAGTTGGCCTAGTCAGTAGGAAAGAGAGGAGGTCACAGCTATTATGCAAATACAGGGATGCACAAAGGCAGGGTAGCCGGGTGCACGTGTATGTGGAGGACTGCATTATGCATTTCCGCACTCACTGCTCGTGGCTCGTGCACGAACCGTTGTAATTTGTTCGTCATTCAAGCGATTGTTATTAATTATCATTATGTGCGTTACGTGTAATCAGTTGGGTGGGTAGTGGGCGTACAGAATGGAAATTAAAGGGAATTTTAAATCGTGTCGAATCGAATTTCGATTAATGCGGGGATAATTGAATTTTTTTCATTTTATTTCGATTGTGTTTAACTCTTCGAAGAACAGAATTTCAAGACAAAAACAGACTATAGTTGCACAGGAATTTTATTTTTAAAAAATGTAACAACGCAGGTATGAATTACGACATAAAACAACTAAAACTTAAAAAAAAATGTTGAGATAATTAATTATTAGGTGGGACATAAATAATCTCACCATGAAATTTGTGAAAACAGGTTAAATTCGATTAGTTTTGTTTTCTTAATGTTTCAAAGTGGGATGAAAAGCATGTGTGCATATGTAAGTACTAAAAAAGTGGGGCACTTTTTACCCCACTATGCCCCAAAGAGTTAAAGGGTGTGTGACACCCTGAGCCTGCTAAAAGTGGGTGAAATTTTTGGAACTCTTTGCACAGGTCAAGACAGAACGAAATGGTTCAATTTTTCCAGAGGATTTATCAGGTCATCCTACAAGTTCGTTCCGAAAGTGAAAAATAATTTGATAAAAATCTAGGGAAATACTATAGCAACGACGTAATGGTCTTACCAAAAGGAAACAGAAGAATGTTGTGAATTGAGAAGGCGCTTACGCGTTCTTTTTCTATCGAATTTAAAGGTTCGTTGGAAGTATCGATGTAAATTTGGAAATTCGGCACGATCTCGTGGGACGACCTACTAAATGTCGTTTCCAGCTTTCTTCTCTAATTTTTGAAAAGTGAGAATGTTACAATACGGAGAAGTTATTCTCTAATTGCGAAAACTCTGCCGCTAGAACGTCGGTCGCTGGCCGCCATCGCCGGCAACGATCGGAACGTCTGAAATAAGAAATTCTTTTCGCTAATTTATTTACTGATTAATTAAGGAAGGTTCACGAAAGGAGGGGAACCAATGAAAGAAGACTCCCGGATGGAATTTGGCCCCGACAATTTATAAGCTTGAGGCGAGAATGCGAACGACAGGCACAGAGTCCTATAAATTCCGCGGGAGGTATGTTTTGTATTTCGAAAATTTATTCGTGACGCCGAGGAAGGAACGTCGCTATCGAAACGGGCTGCGGGGGCCAGGAAGGAGCTAATGGCCAGAACAGGGAAAAGAAAATGTCGAGAATAAGCCAGGAAGACAGTATGCCGCAGCGACGTAAAAAGTATTGCCGCCGTTGTCGCGACACTGTCGTTATCTGCTTCCTGAATTAATATTGCACATTTAATTTACCACGCGTGATCCGAACTCTGAAAGGATGCGCCTCGACGTTTTTGGGTCATCGCATTTTGCTTCCCTTGCTTCCTCTCTCCTCTCTCATAAATGTGTACCGGCGACATCAACGAGAAATGAACACGACAAACTAAACAGGTACAGCCGATGCGTTTCTAGTTTCTATCCAGCTGATTGCAAATCTAAATTCGTTATAAATGAGTTATTAATTTAGCAGAAGCACTTATTGTAGTAGGTCAGTGACATTCAGCAGGTCTTCAGGCGGGCAAGGGCGCCCGCTGATGCCCGCGGGCAAAGTTGAGGGCGAAGTCGCGGGCAAGGGTGCCCGCCGATGCCCGCGGGCAAAGTTGAGGACAAATTCGCGGGCATATATAGATCACCTAGGCAAAGTACGAAATACTATTTTTAAGTCGTGATACTGTAAACATTGTCTGGACTATAAACTTTTCGCCTATGTTTATATGAATCCTTTTCATTAAATTCAAATTATGAAACGAATCACACATATTACCGAACATCCTATATGTATAAGATAAAGTTTTCCAGCGGTATAGTCGGTGGGATAAATATAGCGAGGTCGTAAATTAAAGCATCTAGGGATGGTATAGTCTATGGAAGAAATATAACGAGATCGTAAGTCCTCTTAGGCGTCAAAATTTCAAAGACGTCGATATCTTCTCGTATTTCTGTTAATTCCCTCGTCGGAACACTCGAAAAGTGTTTGCCTCGACTCCTTCACCATATTTACGAGCTTGCTATATTTGTTCGACCGGCTATACGCTCCTTAGTGACACGCTACTTTGTTTTCTGGCCTGGCTGTTAGAGAGGTTCTCGAGTGGCATGTAAAACGGCGCCGCGTTAGCAAGGATAACACTTACCGGCCGTATAGTAACCATTCCAGGGGATTCTGGGTAGCTAATGGTGCCGCATGCTTTCTGCTGGTCCTGACATTTTGGAAACAGTTCCGGTCCCTTTCGGGATCTAGTTTCACGGGCCGGTGACTTGTCGTTGCCGTAACGATCTGATACGCTCGGAAACAACGGCCGGAACAAACGAAACGACCCGCTGGAATTGGAATTAAAAGTCCACAGGGAAGAAGTACCGGATCCCAGTTGAAATTTTAACGACCTCGATTCTCTGTGTGTGCGTGTGCCTGCGCGCACACGACCGCCCTACGCGACTAAGTTAACATTTCTTTCGATAAGGAATTCAAATTCACGTTCCTCCTGTGATTTTCGCAAAGGGTTCCTCGGTTGAATAAAATTTCGGACGCAAAAAGGGTGGAGTCGTTGTAACGAGACTGAATTTTACCGTTGTATTATTCAGCGGTGAGATTGTTACAGTTCGCTTTCGTTGTTCATAACTAAAATTATGATCCACCGGTCGGTGTTACGAACTACGCCGGGATTTTGCGAATTTACCACCGGTGTTCGGTGAAAATTCAAGACTTCTTTGCCAGGAAACTGTACGTTATCGTCTTTGATTAGATATCTGATGGGACGAGTGTCGCGTTTGAAGGAGTAACGCGAGTGTCTTTGTAGTTAAATAAATAAATACGGAATAATGTGTGGTTAGGATTGTGGACTAACCTAAAGATGGGAAATGAAGGAAAAGTGTAATGTAACTGGTTGTGAAAATAGGTGAATTTAGTTAGATTTAGTTAAGTAAGTAGAGTAGAACTGTGCCTAATTATACGAATAGAAGACAGCTTGCATGCAATCGAGTCATATGTGCATGAATGTCCATATCTAATTAGTCTGGCTTGGAATAATCTAATATCCTGTTGTATCTTATATTTCTCTCCTTTATGCCATACTGTACAAGAACCACAAAAAAATTTCCAATTCTGTACATTATTTTGCACAATCTTCAATTGAAAAGAACTAATATGTTCCATGAAATTTACTAAATGTTACTTTTACCAAAAATGATTATTCGAAAATATGGATTAACGAAGGTTTAACCCTTTCGTGACTGACGGAACGCATGTTTGAGTACTCGAACAAAAATTAATTTCAATTTAGCATTTATTACGACACGATGATCGGTAGATAAATAATAAATTCTTTAAGAACGAAATTCAGTCGTGAAAGAGTTAAAAAGGAATTAATTACATGTACCTATAAGTTTCAAGTAAAGAGAAATAATTATTTGTTACAAAACACGATGCTTTTGTACAGCGAGGATGAACTTACAATTGTAAACAACAGTGAAGACTGCTTACCTGCACCGATGTTTGTTTCTGTAACGTTTACACGCGGAATTTCCTGATATGATTTCCGAGGAGAATCTCTGCCTGGGAAATTGTTGTTTCAGAAATTCCACTTCCCTTTCGGGAAACATGTGAAGTTTACCTAGACCCGTGTTTACTAGTTCTTGTTCGAATATCAGAGCTGCTGTTTAATGAAAGTACATGAAAGTTAAATTCAAGAGCAACCCCAAATAGATTACCCCGTCTACTGTTCCCGGTTTTTTTACAAACATAAAACAAGTTTCGTTAAAACTCACATGTATTTCATTTAACTTCGTTAAAGAAAAAGTTACTTTGGACTGCACCATTTCTCAAACTTCTGTACAAGTACATATCTTTTTCTGCTTAATAAGTTTGTGTGGACTTTTATAGTGATTTTCAACCCCCTACTTTTTACATCAACCAGAGGAAGAGGAATATTACCAGCGAACGCTCACAGCATACAAATTCTGTTATCACGAACATTAACGAGTTATACAAACCAGGAAAGGGGAAAAGTTTTAACACAGCAAATATTTATGTGTATAAATTGTAATTCTACGTTGATAAGCATTTGGCAAAATCTATTATAATTTCGATTGCGAAAGGTATTTCTACTCAAATATTTTTAACGATACGTAATGGTGCTAAGCGATATTCAATATTCTAATTAGTTATTAATTTTAAATCGAATGAATATTCTACTAAAATTGCACCAGTAACAAATTTTTATTTCAAACGAAAATAGTTCAAGCAGAAGTCTAGACTATTCTGTCTGAAAATAGAATTACAACATTAATTACTACCGAGAAGACAAAACTTAGTTCCAAATATAAAATTCGATTAACTCCAACAAATCGCTGATTTCTCTTCCACGACACAATGTTTCGATTAGTGTTTAAAAAAATCATACTCACCCTTTGGAAGCATTTAAACTGCGTACAAAAATTTTCTCGTACCGCCAAAGCTTCGCTCGATAATTAGGTGGCCTACCCAGTATATACGTCAAGAACTAAATATATAATTAACTGCTAAATTTTGAATAAACACTAAGTTACGATTTTTGTTCCTGGATCCCTTAACACTTTAAGCGCCGGACCCACTTTAACCCTTTCGCGACGGCGGAACTAGGGACGGGTCGTCGTGCCATTAGTGTACACCACGAGTGTCTCGTGTTTTTGGAGCTCCAGTGTGTCCGTGTAAAATCTTAGAGGATTTCGTTGGAACAGCAGAGGACAATGCCGGATATAACCAGCGCTAGCCAGTGTGAAGCATTCAGTGGATGCCAGATATAACCGGCGCTAGTCGCGAAAGGGTTAAGGAGTAATATGTGGGCTAGCGATTAAGCGCAGGGCCCGCCTAAATGCGTTTCTACATGTTTGTGCAGAAAAAAATATATCTCTCGAACAGGAAGTGGCTCAATATTTGTATCGTTAAAAATCGTCGCTGTGCCTGAAACAAGCACTATGTAAAAATTTTCAATAGAAATTTTCTGTTTTACAAGAGTTATTCTATTTGATTTTGTAAAAGTGCATGTTTCTACAAAACTCGTCAATATTGCGGCGCTTTAAGTCAAGTTTCCAACAAAATAGCCGGCGCTTTAAGCGGTATTCTGGAAACGCTGTGCCACGTATCGAGACAAACGTACAAAGCCCTCTGGGACCAAGAATAAAAATACGAACAAGGCAACGTTCTAATTCACAGCGAGACGCCGGCAATCAAGTCAACGCTCTCTCGTGCAATTTCGAAAAGTTCGAGGACCCAGCCCCGGCAAGGTTCGATTTTAAACGGATTGCTCGTGATTTTATTGCCCGTCTCTATTTCATGGTACCGCGAGATGGACGCCTGGCACGGCTTGTTTCCGGAAAAGTGCTGTCGCTTTTTCCCGGTCTCCGTCCTTCTACCTCTCTTCCTCTTCCTCTTCGAACAGATACGCATCCACGAGACGCGTCCTCGTGCTTTTGCCAGAATGATTCCGACAGGACCTCTGCGGAACGGGACCACGGTAAGTGGACATCGAGGACGATGTTGACCTCGACTGCTGTCAACTGCAATGCTTGCATGTGTATTGCAGGATACTGGCCGAGTATGTAGGTTTCAAAGTGAACGCTGCTCGTGCACGCTGCGTTACGATATCACGCGCTGAAACATTTTCGGATAGATTCCCCCTCACTCCTCGTCACTATCTCTCATTCCCTGCGATTCTCTCTCTCTCTCTGGCTCTTTCCGTGGAATCGGCTGTCAGGGTTGATGGAAACTCGGCTGGGTGGTGGCTCTATTTCGCTTGCAATACGCACGATGCGTCGAAGATTCGCTTTGAACTCGCAAAATACCATTCGAATTCGGATGGACTTTATGATTGATTTTAGGTTTGCGGGATATGCGCTTTTCTGCCCGCCAAGCGTAAGTGCGTGTGGCTAGTTAATTTGCTTTGCTTTCGAAGCGTCCAGATTGAAATTCTTGGGGAGCACTTTTGGATGATAATAGGAGATATTTCCTGTGGAATAGTTTTAGTAAGATCTAGAAAATGCGAGATGTACACTCTCGTCCGTAAGAATTAGCACACTTATTGTATGTTGTTGAAGCAAAATGTTTTATGTGTACTGCGTGGAAAACTCGACATCCTAAAATATTGGAAGAGGCGAGTTCTTCTTCACGGTACGTTTATGACACGTCCGCTAAATATGGTTCGGGGATGCCTGCGAACACCCAAGGTATAAATGTGCACACTGTCACCACGTTTTGTAGGCAGTTCTAATTGTGCGCCCGTCTTGTGAACATCGTCTGAAGTATAATTATTTACCTACCTTACTCCACACGAGTCATTTATTTAATATAACCCCTCAGCATATGTGAAGCAAATCCAAACAGTCGTTATAAAATTATTAAGATCCTGAATAGAATTATTCAATCTGGAGTCTCGTAGTACAACGAATATACCGGGTGTCCCAATTGGTTGAACATCGTCTAAAGTATAATTATTTACCTACCTTACTCCACACGAGTCATTTATTTAATATAACCTTTCAACATATGTGAAGCAAATCCAAACAGTCGTTATAAAATTATTAATATCCTGAATAGAATTATTCAATCTGGAGTCTCGTAGTACAACGAATATACCGGGTGTCCCAATTGGTACCGATCAAACTTTGTCAGTGTGTTCTATAGGTATAAATAAGAAAAAAATGTTATATAAACATAGGTCGTTTGAAGCTTTATTAGAAAGTTATAACAAAAATACGAAATGCGAGAGGAACGTTAATGGACCTGCGGTTACTATGATACAAGACAAGAACGTTAGACAGTCAACACAGCTTGTATAAATGGACTTGATTCCTACTTTGTATCATAGTAACAGCAAATCGTAGTATTTTTGATGGAATTTCTTAGTGAAGCTTCAAACGACCTATATTTATGTGACACTTTTTTCTTATAATTTCATCTTATAATCTTAATAACAAAGTTCAGTCGGAAAAAATTGGAACACCCTGTATACGACAAAACCTCTAAATATCTATTTCCATTTAAGCTGCCATCGTGAAAATAAGGTCGTAACGGTGTGTCCTTGATTATGCCACACCAAGCATCGACGCGAAATTGAGTTTGAAAATGAGCGTGTAGGTCGTTGAACTTATCTCTGCAACTACTTTCACATATAACGGCAATTGTGGCTATTAATTAAAAAAAACTCGTGCTACTTATTACACGAAAGCTATTGCAAATTTGAAAAATTTATTCAAGCCATCGCATTGTGCATAAAAAATAATTAAACTCTGTTCTCCTTTGTTTTTTTCGCAAATCTACTACTTACAAGAAAAATGCTCGAAACTAACAGCGTGAACACCCTATGTACTTTGTTGAAAAATTTGTAATTTAAATCATTTAATACTTCCTGTAATAGGCATCTCAATATTTATCACACAAGTGTTAAAGTGTATTTAAATGAAAAATTTCCGACACAACGTTTCAAGGAAACTTTTGTAATTTCGAAAGCAACAGACGCCTGAGTTTACAAAAAGCACATAACATGTAGCTATATTGTTTTATGACACGGACGTGCCAGGAAGGCTATTTTTGAGATTAGGACTTTGGTTCGTTATTAGCATGTTTCGAGAATCAAAATACGTCCCGGCGAGAGGAAAATTAGAAGTTAATTTCTCTCGTCCACAATAGCTAAGCCGTGTCATAAAATGAGCTTCCGAAGGATCTCTTGTAACGATCAAAGGATCGACACGGTCGCAATGCACGCTGATTTCAATTGCACGGTCGACTAAGAAAGCAAAAATGAATCAATCAGCGTTCATAGCATTCGCAGAAACTAGTCCCAAATTGTATAGAAGTACTGGAACAAAGACACACGTACATCAGTTCAGTCAGGGTTTTTGCAAATTTTTCCTGCACCGACTTACCCCTTCACGTAGCTACCTGCTAATTAACCATTATGTTTACTAACGTGCCATATTTATTTCAGCGTGTGGAGGGACCAGTTGTCTCTAGGTAACTACTTTGCCATCTTCAGGGAAAAAACCCACAGACGCCTGTCTGTTTCAAAAAAAAAAAAGTACACATACATCAGTTCAGTCAAAGTCTCGACATCAGTCACAATGTCAATTAGTCAGTTAGTAAAACATCAGGTAGTGCCATAACATTCTGGACAATAAGAAGCAGCTAGGCTTCTCAATGTACCACTAAACAGAGTTTAAGTAATTAAGTGTGAATGAATTCTTACATCTCCACAATGAAGGTGGTCCTTCGAGTAAACATTCGAGTGGTATGTGGAATAATTAACAAGCCTGCAAAATCAGCCGATTAACCACGAGCCTGACATATAGAATTATCGTCTGATTGGATCTCTTCAACTTAGAATGGACTGCTTCAGTTTTAAGTGGCACAATGGAAAATTGTCTGACGATAAGGAAAAATTTGCTATTGAACAGAGGATCATAATGATTGAATGGATTCGCTGCTCCGACAAAGAGATGTAACGTTTGAATGGTTTAACCGATTGAAGAAAAACTAGAACGATCGAAGAGAATTGGTCAATACTCGACCACTTACACTCAAATCCACGATCTCTGCTTTTTAACATACTTATTCGTTTTACTATAGAATGCCCTGAATTAACCAGACACAATCATTTTAGGTGAGTTTATTTTTCAGAAACTGAATTCACCAATTAAGACACTCTTAATTACCTAATTAGTTACCTTTCTTTTAACCCTTCGACAGTTTATCGCGAGTGAGACTCGGGCAGTGCGTTAAATATCGAACAGTTTAACTCGAGAGAGGCTTTTGGGAAGAAAGTTAGAAAAGGGGCGAGATATTATTGTATATAATATGTGCACGCTGTGCGTTAATAATAATTATTAAAGAGATACGTGTGTTCGACCGTACCGAGGACTCGAACAATGGAGCCCTACCATATTCACCAATAGTATATTTTCCGTAAAATTACTCTCTCTCCTCGCCATCAGCAAATTGTTTTATTACCTTCGAAAGTCGAAAACCCTACATCTGGACACCACATGCACCACACTCATAAAGCACCTTCCGACCTCAGGATTTTCCCATCCCCTAATATAACTATTTTATCTATCACCAACCTTGAGACATCACGAAAAATAAAAAGTAATAGTCACCACCAATCAGCCAGTATTTGTCGATCGTGCAAACCATATATTCTCTTTTTCACCCACCACAGTCTCATCTACAAATTTAAACAGCACTCGTGCCATTAATTTGCCGCGAGAGCAGTTCGTGAATTCTTTGCGCACCGGTCAACTCAAGCATCGCGTCGCGAAGTTCGCAAATCACGAACAACGTGTAAAATGTGAATTTTATTCACTCTAATTTATAATTATGTTACACTGTCAAAGGGTTAACTAGTTTTATTATTCGAAATTTGTAGAAATTAGTCTTTGAATGAAAAACATTCTTTGAACGCTACTTTTACGGCGTCTTCATTTCGAGACAATTCATTTGTCGAAAAATCGCTCGGGTGTTTGACGAAACGATCGGACAAAATTTAACATATGGTATCGATCTGCCAAAGAAACGAAAATTCATTTGCACCAACCTAACAGAAATGCAGAATTTCGGTACTTGTAATGTGACTAAACGTAAGTGTTCAATAGTAGCGTACATTAACTAACAACTTCGTTGAAAATATATTTGTAGTAAACGAAGTCAAGTGAAGATGTATCAGTGAATCGATCAATTCACTTCGAACTCTAAAAAATTCATCCCACCACTGTCTTCACTTCTAACGACACACAAACATTCTTTTCTACTTAGGTACCATCATCTAAAATGTGAAAAAGTAAAATTACAAAGGGAAAGAAAATTACGAATACAGAAAAAGTAAATTTTAATTGATTCAATAACACCGCAATGTGCAATTCCTCTCCACACAATTGTTAACACGTTAATTCTCAAGTACGAGGGAACGGTCTTGCCAGTTTAATTTAAACTTCGTAGGAAATGTTAAGGAAAGCTAATTTTCCCAACTTTTACCGAGCAAAGCTGTGTTTGTGCGCCGGTGCACGTGTCCTTGGCTCCGGAGATTTTTTAAATAAAACCTAGCGTTATCGCGTCGGATGTTATTAGACAAGCCCTCGGTTTTGTGCGCTTCGCGGCATCCCCGTCACCTAGAAGCCGCTCGATATTGTAAATTACTCCGTGGCAGCACGTCGCCGTATTTTCCGCGACACCTTCGTCGAGCACGCTCGCCTCAAGACGAATTGTTTCGTTGATCTAAAACAAGCCCCACGGTCTTTACGCCAAATGAAATATGTATCGCGTGGACCGAATGGTTTTTTTCTCTATCACCGGGTCGAACGGTAATTTTCGCGAGAGTCGGGCCAATTTTTCGTTCGTTCCGCGATCGATCGCTTCTGGAAATATGGGATCTTAGGGTTGCCATTTTTAGGCGGCAACGTCAGGAATTTGGGCTCGGATACCAAGTTCGTGTTTGCAATTCAAATTGTCGAGCGAAAGCATTTTGAAAGTATCGAGCGCCTTAATTATTGCAACTTACTGCAAAAACTATTTGTTGTAACCCGTCGGTAAGGCGGAGCCCTGTCTTGTCGCCTAGCACGGTGGAGGCGCTTTGGGGCCCTGATTTTCAATTGTTCTAGAGACAGTTCAGTTTTTTCAACGCGCTTCGATCCAATGTAACTTTATCAAGAATATATACATTAATTTTAGCATATCTTTGTGTTTATATCCCAACAATATCCAGCAGCACGAAATAACAATATTTTTTTAAACCTTTTTCTATTGCTTATCATGCTTTGTCGGCGAGTTCAAAGGAATTTTAAAACAGCTGAAAAGGTTCACAGTGGACCATAAAACAACCGAGCGATCCATAGTCTACATTTTGTGTTTCTTCCTGAAAGTCACAGTCTGCTGTTTGCAGTCGCTAACACACGTTAGCTTGTCTTTAGTTTCGCTGTTGACATTTTTCAAGTTAGAAAGGTTTTCTTGAAATATGCCACGAAAGAGTGGACTGAGTGACCATCAACACAAGTTAATACTTTTTTTTTGGAAAATAGGGTAAGAGTCGAGAGAAATTGCTGTGATTGTCAAATATTGGACAGAGGGTGGCCCAAAAAAATATTGACAAAGTTAATAAAAAATTATTGTTTTTCTTCTAATACAAAAACAGTTTTAAATAATTCATATTTTATGGGGTCGTATTTTTGGCCAAGACTGTAAAGTCGTAACTAGTTCATTTTGTAAATTTATCAGCATTATACTGTATGTAAGATTATGTTTCAGTTTTTTTCAAGGGAACAATTGACAAAGGTGCAGCAACGAATCTAAATTTTTGGACAAACCTAGATAAGGTAGCAGAAGAAGATATTCAAGGTAGCAATTCGTATTGGTTCACCCTATATGTAAAAAAATGAGACCGTATTGAGAACGACAGAAACGACCTTTTAAAAACTCTAGAGTTGTAAACCTTATCTCTTATCGGGACACATTTTAATCCTCGAAATGCATGCTAATAATAATTGCAGACCTAACCTCAAAGATAACCACTTTGGCATGTCCGTGTCATAAATCGCTGCGCTAACACCCTCAGTCCCATTTGATCTCGAAAAAATTGAAATCAATATCTGCTGTGGTTTCCAAGAAATCAGCTTCATTTCACCCATCTTGTATACTTAAAAATTAGGTTTACAAGAGAATTACGCGAATTACTGCAGGAAGCCTATATTTGTTTCGCCGTACACCACAAATTAATTATTCAAAATTACACTTCCGCTCGTGATATCCATTTCAAAAAAATTTTAACAGAGTAAACAGTACAAACCGGATTCTTTCGTTGTTCCTCGCTTTGAACGCTCTATTTTTCTCGCGATATTCTCCTTTCGTTCGTTTCTGTCCGATGTTATAAGGTATACATGCCATTTATCTAATCGCAAGATGCTTCACCAAAGACGCGTCATGGATCAGGAGTGATGCGTCCCTATGACACATCATACTGACCCCCAGACGCGCCTCCATCCTTACCTACGATTAATATAAGGACCCTCGAAAGGGCCCCAAAAAGGTCATTCCATAGTTATGTAGCGAGCCTCCTACGCTCTGCAACCAGAGGGACGGACTATCCGCAGGTTCTCGCTAGTCCTCATAAAGGCTCCTATTTGTATATATACACCTTCTGACCTGAGTCCTTCCAGTCCCTCCCTTTCTTATGTTTTAGGTTTTTTGAAAATTCTCCCCTAGCTCATCTCATGCAGGCATCTGCCCTTCCAACCTCGTTGACGGTAACACCGCATATTTCTCAAGGAATCCAATAATGAGGCCATCGCTTCTAGGCACAGATCCAAAGGAATCACCCTAAACTCCAAAAAAAGTCCCTCCCGCGTCTAAGGCACGGGTCTCCTAGAAAGCCTTACTGACGAGTCCACTAGGAGGCCCAGGACGAAACGCCCTAACCTTTCCTTTCCCGCCTATCCTCTATCACTTTCCTACTTCCCTTCAATTAGATTCAAAAAGAGTAAGGCGAGCATTGTTCGCGACGCGCAGCAGAAGATTTGAGGAACTTTCGGCTATTCTATACGTTAAGTGTGTAAAAATAATAATAAATTATATCCGAGTTAAGTGTCAGTGAAATAGAAGTCCGGGGAACAACTTATTTCAACACATCATAATACCGGGAACATGTTGAATTCTACACAATTAGAGCTCAGGCGTTTCTTTCCGTTTCTCGATAATATCAGGCAGATCTAGAACTCGCGGGAACGGCAGATTTGAAACGGCAACTGCCGTGGGACAGTGTCTCGAATTATAAACACACAGCCGATACACCTGCAAGGTTTGCACGGCCAGTTTGCGTGCGGTGCAGTATGCAAAATTCAGGGAAATCGTTCCAGAGTCCTTACGTTACCAAGCCCCACAAGGACAACTTAAAAAGAGAAATTAGGAGTTCATGTTCAGCATAATATCAGTTTTCAGAGTTGGAACATTTTGGACGATCGTGATCGAATTATTTGCACATTTTCGACTCCTGTTAGCGCTGAACTTCTCAACTCGTGAAACTTCAGCAGTTAGATTCTGAATGGAGAATCTTTCGCGCGAGTGCACGTATTTAGATCGTTGATCATTTTCGGAAGTCGAATTAATATCGTCACCGATGGCTCTCTCGTAGATTTTTATAGTAATTTAGGAATATCCTGATATAAGGATGTTCTAATATAATGATAATTATTTCAAGTGAAATAATTCGATAGTTGTTTAATAATAAATTAAGAAATAAGCAAATAATTATTTCACTTAAAATATTTTTACTTAAAATTATTTTATCTAAAATAATTATTTAAGTTATTATTACATAAGGTAAAGCGTTCCAAGCGAAGAATAATGAAAGTACAGTAAATTCTCTACAAGAGTCAGTAAGTTTGGATTCTACAAGTGACAGTATAGATGGTCCTACGCCTGGGTCTGCATCATTGCTGCGCCCATGTTATCTCCCTCGCAGTCAG